>NW_027507748.1:543541435-543823232 GCF_037356315.1 Lithobates pipiens
AACAAAATCTCTAGCCAGAGATTATGGGAATCAGCACTTTGATTCAGAACTTGTGAAATCTCTGACCTTGAACAAGTTGTAACTGAAAGTGAACGGGAACCTTTTTCCTCAATACCTGGAATGTTCTCTGTCTCCTTGGCAGTACTGGAAAAATTGGGGATATGCCAATGTCCTTCACAACTCAGCAACCAGGCACTTCTCAGGATGCCAGCTTTACACAAGCTGCAGTGCCCCTCCAAGCCGAGAGCACACCCCGGACCCCTTGAATCCTCCCTCAGTTACTGTGCCTCGGACCAGCCGGTTCCGAGACTCGGTAACAGATGGATCCTTACCCCAGACCAGGCGGGTCTATTGGGGTTAACCAACCGAAGCATGTTGCGGAGCGACGAACACTCCTGGACCGGGTAGCCCCGCGAGGGGTCTCGGTCACAGAATCAGGAACAGACCGCTAGGGCCTCACGAATGAACACGGAACATGTGACTTCAACACCTTAAGTACCCTTCTTCAGACTCCTCAGCGGGGCCCGGCACACCCACTGATTGGCTCCGGGGAAGCTGATACCCAAAGCATCCAACCAAGCCTGGTTCTGAGCCTGTCATGTGCACCTAACTGTACACATGACCAGGCAGAGCTCTAACACAGCCCAACCAAACTGATGTCAAAGTTAAACCTACACAATTAACCCTCAGAACCCCTTTACTGTTCTGAGGCAAAAACTAAATTTGTACATAACAGACACTTTGTCCAAAGTGTCACCACTACACACACATTTACACATTGGATCATCTGGTGTAGGTAGAAAATGCATTCATTCCACTTTTTTCTGTACAATATTATAGATAAAATAATAAAATTATACATTTCTTAAACCATTATGTGCAATAAATTGTAATGGATGTGTAGCTCGTTTCATATTTTCCACAATCTTACTAACCTTTTCCAGGAACCTGTTATTTTGCATCTGTACATATATTTATGCCCTGATAACTCTTCCCCATACCTCCCTTTTTTAATATGATTTTTAACAAGTCTACACTATTTTGGTGAAGGGGAGTTATGACAAATGACCCTCCCCATACAGGATTTTTCTAGGTAAATAAGAGAAGCAGAACCTTCACTAAGTAAAAGAGTTGAGTTCGATAATAAAGTTGGCCTTCACCCAGGGAAGATCCTCTGTGTAAATTCGGGATTCCTTTCCTGGAAAATTAACCAATCATCTAATCAAAGTAATTGGGAGCATAGATACTCCTGCAACCAGCATATAACATAAACCATAAGTATACAAATGCCCAACAGTATGGAAATAATATATTAATTCATATAATAAAAGATTAATAATAGGACATACATCCAATGTGCAAACAGGTATTAATATCACAGGGCCCAAAAGGAGTCCTGGTAGAGTTGTGCACATATACCCGGGTATATACAGTATATAGGTAGTTATTAACCACTTCAATACTGGGCACTTATACACCTTCCTGCCCAGGCCAATTTTAAGCTTTCAGCACTGTTGCACTCTGAATGACAATTGCGCGGTCATACAACACTGTACCCAAACTACATATACTAATACTTTTTATCATTTTGTTCCTACAAATAGAGCTTTCTTTTGGTGGTATTTGATCACCTCTGGGATTTTTATTTTCTGTTAAACAAATAAAAAAGAAAAATGTTTTTTTTTTTTGTTTCTGTTACAAAACTTTATAAATAAGTACGTTTTCTCCTTCACTGATGGGCACTACTGGGGCTGCACTGACGGGCACTGATAAGGCGGCACTGATGGGCACCGACAAGGTGGCACTGATGGGCACTGATGATGGGCACTAATATGCGGCACTGATGGGGCACTGATAGGCGGCACTGCTGGGCACTGATAGGTGGCACTGATATGCAGCACTGATGGGTACACATAAGTGGCACTGATGGGTACTAAAAGGCGGCATGGATGGGCACTGATAGGTGGCACGGATGGGCATGGATGGGCACTGATAGGTGGCACTGATGTACAATAATAGATGGTACTAATGGGTGGCAAGCAGTGCCAAACAATAATGCCTGCCAATCAGTGATGCCCATTGTGGACACTGATTGGCATCCATTGTGGGCACTGATTGGCATCCATTGTGGGCACTGATTGGCATCCCTGGTGGTCTAGGGTGGCATACCTGGTGGCGACATCCCCGGTGGTCCGTGTGGGCATCCTCAGGGGTGCTGCACTGAGAATCGATCAGCACAGACCCCCCCCCCCCGTCAGAGGAGCAGCCGATCAGTTCTCTGACAGACGTGAGTGAGAAAAAGCCGATCAACGGCTCCTCCTGTTTACATTGTAATCAGCCGTGATTGGTCACGGCTGATCACGTGGTAAAGAGTCTCTGCCAGAGACTCTTTACCTAGATCGGAGTTGCGGTGTGTCAGAATGACACGCCGCAAGAATGATCACCGCGATGCGTGCCCCTGGGGGGGGGGGGGGGGGGGCGGTGCGCAGCGGCTTGATACCCTGGAAATGTCATATGACATTCGGTCAGGATATCGAAACTACATTGCTGATGTCATTTTGCTATATGGGGGGCGGCAGTGGTTAATAGAGATACTTTCAGATGAACGTTGCACCAAAGTCCAGTTGCAGGGGCACCTGAGGATGATCACAGTGCGTTGTTTGTCTTTGTGTCGGAGACCTAAAGACAAGATCTTTAGTGATAATGGGAAGATCCTCCATCTGTTGTCCAACCAACTTAGAAAACCACCCCCGTCGGGAGGACACAGTGATTACTGCTAGCGGGTAGGGTTGCCACCTGTCCAGGATTCATCCGGACAGTTGGGGTTTGGAATCATGCGTCCTGGTTTCAGACTGCCTGAAACCCAGACACATTATTTAGACTGTACTATGGCTTCCCAGCAGGGTTGCTGTCTGCAGTTTTCTAAGCTAAGAGTGTCTGTTACACTCCTTCACACTGCCCAAAGCCAGCACTATCAACCCCCCCCCCCCTCCCCAAACACACACAAAGACAGGAGAAGAAGAGGGCTCGATTGGCGCCTCTTCCCCCCCCCACCCCTCTGTGTCTGCCCACACTCCAATCACTGGCGCTGTGCCTCAGAAAAGGAAAGTGGGGGCCAGAAATTTGAAGTCCAGCAGCCTCAGATACATCTGGATGAGAAGTGAGCTCACCATCCATCCCTGTCTGCGACTGAAGTCTCCCCCTTTGCTCTCCTACCTCTGTGTAAGTATATCAAGGTAAATCAGAGTTCTCAGAGCACCCCTTACATCAGAGTTCCCCTTTACACTAGAGGCCACAGTGTTTCCCCTTACATCAGAGTCTTCTCCGTACATCAGAGTTCTCAATTTTCCCCCTTAAATCTGGGTTCCCAGAGCATCCCTTATGTCAGAGTCCCCAGAGTTCTCCCTTACATCAGAGTCTGCAGAGTACCCCCTTACAGTGAAAGGGAACTCTGCGAGTTCAGATGTAAAAGGGGAACTCTGTGGACTCAGATGTAAAGGGTGACTCTTGTTATTAACTTCATATGATTAGAAATGTTATTTAATAGCCAAATATATGTATATTTTATACTATAAAAAGAAATTGCTGTGCGCTGCTAAAGTGTTTGTGTTTGACTTGAAGAAAAGGTGGCAACCCTATTGCGACTATAATAGTCACTAGTGATAATTGCATGTAAAATCCAACAGGCTAGTTGTGCCAAAGTTGATCGATCGATTAACTTGGGTACATTCAGCTTGACCATACATGGTTCAAATCTCAGCCTGCTGAACCGGCTGAGATTTGAAACATCTATGGCTGGCTTTAGCCTACACGTCTATGCAATATTTCTATCTGCCTATCCATCTAACTCTCTCTCATAATTATATCTTACTCTTTTCTCAGGAAGGATATCATAGGATAATTGATGATTTATTGATCCAGATTTTAAATAATTTTAGGCCTATTTGTACTCTATATACTCATAAACACAGTTTGACTTTGCTATACATGACATTGCATGCATTGGGCAGCAGGTGGTGACATTATACTTCCTTTTCAAATGTCTGTGAATGTTCCCATTATCCTCTTCTAGCTAGTTGAATGTGATTATCTACTACTAGATATCCTTTCTGAATCTTACTATAGGCTTGTGTCAGCCAGAGTTTGTTTGCTTTAGGCTCCATTCACACCAATGCGTTTTTTTCATGCTTTTTGCAGGACACTTTTTAAATGGGTTCCTATGGAAGACTTTCACATCAATGCATTTTTGTGTCTCTGCATTTTTGGAAAGGGTCAGGGACTTTTTTAAATGCAAAACAATCAATAGACTTCAAGGGAGAAGCTGCAGAAAAGCTCAATGCGTTTTTACTGCGATTTTGCCGCAATTTGCATTTTACATTTTTTAGTCTGCTCTACAACGAATAAAAAAAAACACAAAATGCAAATCGTGGCAAAATCGTGGTAAAAAACCCCCCGCAAATATCACAGTTAAGCTTCATGTACACTGATGCTGGTAAACGGACCATTAGGGCTGGTTTACACTTATGCAGGCTGCAGTTTGCATATTCCAGGTGCATTTTGTGTTTTTCAATACATGTCTTTGATCGATTGAAGTCTATGGAACCAAAAACCAGAAAAAAATCCCTGGCCCTTTATATAAAATGCACAGCTGTGAATGTGACTCATAGGAAACCATGTTCAATGGACTGTGGCGTGTTTATGCAAAGCTGAAAACGCACTAAAAATGCATAGGTGTGAACCAGACCATTGAGCAGTTGGGCGTTTTTTTCAGCTGCCCCTGAACTCTCCTCTGTTATCTTATTAGTACATGTACACAGAGTCATTTATAGTAGTTTCTAGGCAGTTGAGTTTAGTAGGATTTTTTGGAAAGCAGAAAAATGCGTTCAGCACGGATGTTCAGAGGCATTTGAATTTGGGTTGTCTGTTAAATCTGCTAGATCTGTCAAGTTAAATCATTCAGGAGAGGTTTCAAAACGTCCCGTGTACATTAAAGGGGTCATGTTTTTTTCACCTTAATGCAGCCTATGAATTCAGGTGAAAAAACTTCTGACGCTGACCTTCCCCCCACCCTCCCCCGTTTTACTCACCTGAGCCCGTTCATTCCCTCGGCAGAGATGCACTCTTCCTCTCTGCCCGAGGTTCTCAGCTCTTGATTGGATAGATTGGTAGCAGTGCAGCCATTGGCTCCCCCTGCTGTCAATCCAATCCAATGACGTGGGCACCCGGGGGGGGGGGGGGGTATGGGCGAGTCGGGCATTCTGTGTCTATGCACGCAAATGCTGGACTTGGGAGCGTGGCCGCAAGGTAACCCCCAGGGAAAATACCTCTCCTAGGGGGTTTACCGATGCGAGGAGGAGCCACGAGAGCTGTCAGGGGACCCCAGAAGATGAGGTTTGGGGCCACACTGTACAAAACGAACTGCACAGTGACATGTTTACTTAAAAAAAAGAAAACAAAGGTTTACAGCCCCTTCAAGCCTAAAAGCACTGCAGAAATGCTCAAAAGCAGACTGCTTAGGTGTGAATCGAGCCTTAAGCCTTGTACACACGATCTGATTTTCTGCAGACGAAACTTCAGACTTTTGTCCGAAAGCGTGTGCCTGGATTTTGTCTTGCATACAAACGGCAAGGAATTGTCAGCCAACAAACACGAATGTAGTGACTTACTACGTGCTTTTTCGGCTCTTTAGCACCATCCTTCGGGCTCCTTCTACTAATTTCATGTTAGAAGAAGTTTGGTTAGTGTTGATTTGCGCTTTTCATTTTGTGGTTTTCAGTTTGCACCTTTCATTTTGTGCTTTTCAGATAGTTTGCGGAATCAGAGGAGATAACCTGTTATTTATTATTGGCCTTTGAGTTATTGCTTTGACCCAAGTCCAGTTCAGGAACAGGAGGAGGATTTCTTGGACCCAAAAATTGGTTGCCTTATTGATCGTGACCAATTAGGTCATATGCCTTTGCTGCGGGAGCTCCAGGAGAATAAACCAGATGATTTTCAGATCTGGATGACAGACCCCTGCTTTCACCAACTCTTGGCATTGTTGACCCCCTATATTAAGAAGCAGGACACATGCATGAGGCTTTTATTTTATTTTTTGGTTGAATAATAATGATTTGATTATTTTTTGGTTGAATAATAATGATTTGATTTGTTATATTTTCTATATTTTTGGATTCATAGAATGCACTCTTTGGTTAAGTTCTATTGGCAGATAGCATTTCTAATTTATTTGTTTTCTTTTTTTAATGTACAATGAAAAAAATGTGGACAATAATACTTGGCTATGTGTTTTACTTCAAATGACAGTTTGGGAGTAGGCAGTTGCATTTAAAAAATACAATGTAAAATTGACAAGGGACACCAACATAGTTGTATCTTTGATCTTAAAACTACGGGATAATGGTGCTGTGGTAACCTGCCCAAAAAAAAGCATAATAATATTATTCTTGATATCACTAGAAAAAAAAGCCTTTGGAAATTTGTTTGCAATAACTCCATCAGTATCACCAGCAAAGTAGCTTCATTATTATCCTATTAAAGAAGAAGAAGAGAATGTGCGCTGCATTTCGAGATTTCATAATTTGCCATTTCACAAATGTTAATTCTCCATTATGATTATGATGGTTTACAAGACCGACCGCTTCTGGCTCATCCTTGCTTCCGAGCATGCGTGTTTGTACTTTGGACTTTTGTCTGAAGGACTTGCATACCAGACATTTGTCAGCGGAAAATTTTAAAACCTGCCATCCAACATTTGTCTGTGGAAGATCCGACAACAATTGTTCGATGGAGCGTACAAACTGTCGCATTTTCCGCCAATAGCCTGTCATCAAACATTTCCCGTTGGAAAATCCGATCGTGTGTACGCGGCTTTAGACAAGTTTTACATTCTCGTACAAGTACAAGTCTTTGGAAATGTAATCCCCTATTAGGCAACTCAAATGAGGATCTCTCTGGATCAGCAATTAGGAGGTTCAAATGTACCTGTAAATAATTTCTGAAAAATCCCTGTCTGGCTGAAGTTTATTCTGAAAAAAAAATATTCATACACATCCACTACTTAAAGTGGTTGTAAAGGTTCAAGGTTTTTTACCTGAAGGTAAAAACATGTCTGTGTGTAGCTTCCTCCCCTGCCCTCTCTGATACTCCCGTGAGCCCAATCTCGATCCAGTGATGTACACAAGTGCCATGTGATTCATGTGCGGCAAAAAAAGATGGGCCATACAAAATGTGTGTCTCAAATCGCACCGCACAGATATTGCATGTGATATGCACAGGAATACAGTGCGATTTACATGCGGTATCCCACAATGGACAAATGTGAACCCAGGCTTACTGTCACTTTAAAGAGTTTCTCCAACAAACAAAATTATTCAGTGGATTGCTATCACAATCCAGACAACACTTCAGCTGGAAGCCTTTTTTAGACCCTGTTCACACTGGTGCTCTTTTACTGTGCTAAAACACACCTTTCTAGTGCGACAAAAGTGCATGAAAAATAGTTCCCTTTAAAATCTGTGCATATTTATGTGCTGCATTTTTTAAAAGGTTTGCTTGCAGAATCTTTAGTGCCCTGTTTGAAAAACGCACCAAAAACGCACCTTCCATTATAGTCAATGGAAACATAGCAAAAATGCACCAAAAACACAGCACACTTTTTAGAAGTGTGTTTTTTGAATCACATGTCACATTTTTCCCAGGTGACCAGGGATAAAAATGCATGTAAAAAACAAATGTGGTGCATTAAATTTTAACACAACACATAAAAAATGCATTACAACTCACTGGGGGTTATTTACTATTTACTAAAACAAATACTGTAGCTGCTGACTTTTAGTATTAGGGTACTTATCTGTCTAGGCATCAAGCGGTGTCCTCACCTGAGCCAATTCTTGATTGAGCTCTCGTGCTGCCGCCGCCATCTTGGCTAAGGAGGCCCGGCTACGAAGCCTTGCAGCTTCACAGCTGGTTTCCTACTGCACTTTCGCAAATCATACTGCTCTCTCTCAATGACCCAGGGGAAGGAGGAGGAGCCGAACTGAGCCGGAAGTGACAGCAGGTACACACACTCCCCCCCCAAAAGGTGTCAAATGTGGCAGCTGAGGGTTGTGAGGCAGACAAGCGGATCTTCCCCTTTTGGGTGGAACAAGCTGAAATTAGAATTTGATTGGCTACCATGCACAGCTGCACCAGGTTCTGAGTGCACAAGTTTCAGTAAATCGAATCCAATATGCATTTTTAAAAGCGCATATCACATTGTATGCAATACATCAGTGTGCCACTAGCTTCAGCTAATTAAAGTGAATGTCTTAATGTCTATCTATCTTAAAACATTTCAATCAAGTACAACAGGGGTCCTCAACCCCCAGGCCACAGGCCGGTGCTGGTCTGTCAGTTGATGAGTGGGCCGCACAGTAGGAGGTGACCATATGCTTTGCAACCAAGCTCCTCTGCCCGTCTGGCCGACAGCATCATCCTATTAGCAGGGCAGGTAGCGGGAGGAGCTGCAGATCAGAATGGAGAGCTCCTCCCGTCCCCTGACCTGTTGATAGGATGACATGGTTGGGTAGGCGGGGGAGTTGGGAGAAAACACACACTTACTGATAACTTTCTCTGCCTTGCCAAAGGTAGGAGTCCCGTTCAGGGGAAGCAGAGATTATAATGAAGAGAGAGAAGGAGGGGGTGAGGGGCAGACTGCAGGGGCACTGTGAAGGAGGAGGCCGTGATTGCTAGGGGCACTAGGGGGACTGCACTGTAAAGGGGTACATTACAGTGTCCCTTTACAGTGCAGTCCACTTTATATTCTGTGGTATCATGGGGTGGGGGGCTGCCAAAAACTGTTACAAGCGTGATTTTCTTTCTACCTTTGTGAGTAGTTTTTAATAATGTTTTTTCTTAAGAAATGTATCAAAGGATAATGCACAAGGCTGGTGCGCCCTCTCTTTTCTGTTTTCCCATTTGATTGCTAGGATATCCCTATCCTGGAGGGCAGCTATTGTCCATCCTGAACTTTCGACTGCCTGGCTAACACATTCGTGCGCAAGAGTATTTGTTTTAGATCCCTTTCACACTGGAGCGTTTTGCAAGCGCTATAGCGTCAAAAATAGTGCCTGCAAAAGCCCTAAAACAGATCCATTCACTCCAGTGTGAAAGCCCGAGCGGTGCGCTGGCAGGGCATCAGAAAAAGTCCTGCCATCAGATTCTTTGGAGCGGTGAACTCACCGCTCCTTCACCACTGCTCCCATTGAAATCAATGGGGCAGCCTTGTGATACCTGCGACGTTTTGAGGGCAGATTTAACCCCTTTTCGCCAGCTAGCGGCGGCGTAAAACCGCCTGCTAGTGGGCCAATAGCGCTGCAAAAAATACACTAAAAATAGTACTGCTTTACAGCTGACACCGGTGTGAAAGGGGTCTTACTCTTTTGAATATTCTGGGGGGGGGGGGGGCTAGAGCCACCTGACATCTAGCAACCAGTGATGTCAGAGCCGGCGTTCTCTCTCCCCCTCCTTCCTCTTTCACACGGGATGGAGGAGGAGACAGCCAATCTGCTCCTTCTCCCTCCGACCCTCTCCTGTGTGTGCAATGTGGGAAATGGGAGCTCGTTAGCCACACACAGGAGGGGTCGGAGGCAGAAGGAGTAGATTGGCTATCTCCTCTCCAATCCCGTGTGAGAGAGGAAGAAGCGGGGATAGAGGACTAGCAATGCCAGCTCTCGGGTTCTGAGCTGTTCCATGAGAGACGCTCTCAGCTTAGAGCCACCCTGGAAGGCAAGCGGCATTCATGAGCACTGATAGGAGGAATTAATGGGCACTGATAAGTGGGAATTTTTGAGCGCTGATAGGAGGCACTAATGGGCACTGATAGGCAACATTAATGGGCACTTATGGGCACTGATAGGCTACATTGATGAGCGCTGATAGGTGGCATTGATGGGCATTGAGCACTGATAGGCAGCATTGATGGCCACTGATAGGCTTCACTGATGAGTAGGCACTGATAGGTGGCATTGATGAGCACTCATAGGCAGCACTGATCAGCTGCACTGGTAGGCAGAATTTATGAGCACTGATAGGTGGCACTGATGGGTGGAATTGATGAGCACTGATAGGTGGCACTGATGGGCAGCATTGATGAGCACTGATAGGTGGCACTTATAGGCGACACTGATAGGCAACATTGATGAGCACTGATAGGCTGCACTGATAGGAGGCACTAATGGGCACTGATAGGTGGGGTTGATGAGCACTGATAGGTGGCACTGATAGGCAGCACTGATAGGTGGCACTGATAGGCAGCATTGATAGGTACTGATATGCTGCACTGATAGGCTGCATTGATGAGCACTGATAGGCAGCACTGTTGGGCATTGAGCACTAATAGGCAGCATTGATGGCCACTGATAGGCTGCACTGATGAGGAGGTACTGATAGGTGGCATTGATGAGCACTGATAGGTGGCACTGATGGGCACTGATAGGAGCATTAATGGGAACTGATAGGCTGCATTTATGAGCCCTGTTAGGCGTGTGATGCCTGTGTGTTCCACCCATCCACATGCAGACAGTACTATTGCTCTCAACATGACATCTGTGCAGGTTCAGGGAAAGGGGGGATGTGAAAAATATCAGAAATGTTTGTATCAGGCTTCAATTCTTTTACAAAAGGCCAGCAGGTATGGGAAGAGCATGATTTAAGAGTGTACCCATTGCACTTTTTTTGTGTTTCACTCTTTATGTGTGTGCCCATTTTTTTGGCACCGTGAAGTTTTTGAGTGTGTTTTGCACGCCATCGGCTTTCAAAAAAAAAAGAGCATGCACATATATTTTTAAAATCAATTTAGTGACGGTTCACACTGCTGCGATGCGGAAACCCTGCGAATCCACTGCGGGTCTCTGGCTGCAGTTCACACTACCCTATGCGAACTGCTGGGAGTTAATGACACCCCCAAACCAGTTCGCATATCACAATGCGATATGCAAATTCGGACACCCATGCATTCCAATGTTGCTGCAGACCAAAAGAAAGGGTCCTGTGCGAGTTTGGTCCGAATGCAATGCAAATTTAGGCATACTATCTGTAGGCTACTAAGGCTTTGTTTACACTAGTGCAAATTGGATGTGACTTTCCTTGCATCCAATTCGCATGACAGGAGATTGTGACCGGCTCTCTATGGAGCTGGTTCACATAGCTGCGTGGCAGCCCCGGAGCGGCTTGCACAGGAGTGCTGTGCATCTTTGGCTCCGTTTCAGGGCTGAATTCAAGCAAAAATTTGGCCCTGATTCATCCCTGAAACAGTGAACAGGGACACACCGAACCCCTGCTGTGAGCTGCATCCTGCTTAGATGTGAACCCAGGCTCAATCTTTTATGTAATCCAGTATTGCCAAGCTTCTCGCTTGTGCTTCTAGATGGAACTGCAGTTGAGTGAGAAACAAATCAGCAATGGATCCACTGGCATGTTTGCAAGTAAGAAGCAGAGCCACTCACAATATGGGCATACAAATAACTATAGGGCAAAAGATAACTCTTAGGATGAAAATAAGAACCATTCAGAAATCTGTGTCTACTGAGACCACCATAAAACAAGGTTTTTCATGTTTGATTGGCATACTACACCTCAAATTAATGCACCCATATTGATTAATAAAAAAAGGTGCATTTATTATTTTTTTGTTTCTGAACCAGCAAAGCATCGCAACCATGATTAGTGGATTGCGGGTACAATGCTCTGGTTCTTGGAGATTATTCCTTCAGCCAAAAGTCTGTACAGTACTAAGGCACAGATCCTTCAGTTATGGGGCTGGAGGAAGTATCAATGGATGACAAGTTCAGTGGCATCACCATACTCCTACTCCATTGATAACTATGAGGTTCATTTACTAAAGGCAAATAGACTGTGCACTTTGCAAATTAGAGCTTAGTAAATGAGGTAATGTTTCACTTTGCAAAGAATACCCAATCATGTGCAAGGTAAATTCAAAAACAGCTTTTTTGCTTGCACATGATTGGATGATGGAAGGCAGCAAAGCTTCTGCTCATTTACTAAGCGCTGGAGCAACTAAACTTTGCAAAGTGAACAGTCTATTTGCCTTTAATAAATCAACCCCTATGAGTCCCTCTGTAACAATGGCAGATGGGATCTGTAGTTTTTGCATTCACAGATCTCTGATGACGGTTGCCATGCTGTATATTACAATCTAAATATGGGTTCAATATAAATGGTCATAAATGGTCAGAAAGATGGATTTCTCTTTTAAAGAGGAAGTAAACATTGATGGGTTTTACTTTCTCTTTGTTTCCCTGCAACGGTAAAGCATAATGGGCTACTATGCATCGCATAGTAGCCCATTATGTGTCACTTACTTGAAACCGAACCCAGCGATGTCACCACTGTCTCCTCTTCCACGAAGCATCCATCTTCCTTCTGGGTATCGCGGGTCCAGCGTTGTGATTGGCCGGAGCCGCGATGACGTCACTCACGCGCATGCGCGCGGGAGCCGAAATGGTGAGCATGCAGTTTCTAAGGCTGGATTCATACCTATGCATTTTTTTGTGCTTTTTACATTTTGCAGATTTGCACTACAGATAGTGTTCCATAGGAAACCATGTTATATGGACTGCAGTGCAAATCTGCAAAATACAAAAAGCACTAAAAATGCATAGGTGTGAATCCAGCCTTAAGGACTCTAAAGAGAGCCTGGTTTGCCTTTTTTGTAAATATCTCCCAAACCGTGGAAGTTTGGGAGATATTTCGAGCACCTACAGGTAAGCCTAGATGAAGACTTACCTGTAGGTGCTCGAAATATCTCCGAAACGGGTTTAGCTTTAGAATATTCATGGATACCTATGCGCAGCTCAACATACAATTTTGGCATATGCTGGTGTTGTGACAGATACAGTCCGCCTTTCGAAAAGTGTCCGCTCTGAACTGCGCGGGCGCAACGCTTGCACAGTACGGAGCAGAAGGAGATTCAGAAAATCTCCGAAGATGAACGGCTCCTGCGCCGTGAGTCCAGGTGCAAGCCCCACCATCCAAGTGGACATAGGGCTGCGCATATTAGAGGGCCCCTCGTGGGCTCGCTTTGCTCACCACGCTTCGGGCACGGCCTCGCTTCGCTCGGCTCTTTTTATTCTAATTCTATGTCCACTTGGATGGTGGGGCTTGAACCTGGACTCACGGCGCAGGCGCCGTTCATCTTCGGAGATTTTTGGAATCTGCTTGTCCTGTGTACTGCGCATGCGCAATACACAGCAGACACTATCCGATGGGGGACACTATATGACATGACACTGGGATTAATGAATTCCCAGTTGCTTTGCTGTCATCTCTCAGAATTATGGGTTTGCAATAGAGATTTTTTTTTTTTTTTTTTGTATATTTTCTTTTTAATAGTATAAATTTCTTTAAAAAAAGGTTGTCATCTTTGTCATCAAATTCGAATACAATTCACATAAAACTTCTCGTAACCACCCACCGGAAAATCCCAACCTCTAAGGATCCAGAAGTAGGGGCGAGGCTCTTCTCTGCTGAACGCTGATGATTGCTCCTGTACTCCCACAATCACTTATCTACCTAGCTATCCCCTTTCTCACTTATTCATCCCCATTTAAACATTTTGGGCTGAAGTGGGAAAGATAGGGATTTAACTGGAGAATCCCCCAACACACTGATTTACATCGGGGAAACAGTAAGAGCCGGTTCACACAGGGGCAACTCAGATCCGACTTCAGGTCGCCCCTAGTCGTGCTGCATGTAAAAATCATTGTAAGTGTATGAGAGCCGTCTTAATGCACACTACTGAAGTCGCTGCGACTTCAGAAAAGGTTCCTGTACTACTTGTATCCGACTTGTAGGTGACTGGTACCCATTGATTTCAATGGAAGTCGCCTCCAAGTCGGATCTCCGTCAATATTGAGGCGACTCTCACAGAATTATCAGCTATCGAGAGGGAACGTATGCCGGAAGCATACCAGGCCCTTAGGTCTGGTATGGATTTTAAGCATGCCCTGGGACTGTGATGTCATAAAGGGGCGGGGTCACTGTGGGACATCATCCGGTGACCACGCCCCATACCTATATAAGTGGCCGCGCACATCGCACAAGCCAGTACAGAGGAAGACAGCGCCGGGTCAACATCGGAAGAAGAAAGAAGAGAGAAGAGAGAAGAAGGACAGAGGGCAGAGGAGACCGGGCTCTTCCGATAGTAAAAGAGCTGCAAGAAGATAGCAGAGGAGCCTGGGAGAAGACGCCGGAGAGTGGGAGAAGAGGCCAGACACCGGGAGAAGAGGCTGAACAGAGCGGAGAAGTCGTCAGAAGACCCCCCCGACGTCAGAAGAAGACCCCCGGAGCTGCTTAATAAAGGACTTTTCAAACTTGTGTTGTGTTTTTTTATTGACATTTTTTCCCCAGGTGAATGGGTAGGGGTACGATGTACCCCTTACTCATTCACATAGGGTGGGGGGCCGGGATATGGGGGCCCCCTTATTAAAGGGGGCTCCTGGATTCCGATAAGCCCCCTGCTCGCAGACCCCAACAACCAACGGCCAGGGTTGTCGGGAAGAGGCCCTTGTCCTCATCAACATGGGGACAAGGTGCTTTGGGGTGGGGGGGCCGCAGGGCGCCCCCCTTCCCCAAAGCACCAACCCCCCCATGTTGAGGGCACGTGGCCTGGTACGGTCCAGGAGGGGGAGGCGCTCGCTCGTCCCCACCCCCTTCCTGGCCGGGCCAGGATTCGTGCTCCGATAGGGCCTGGTATGGATCTGGGGGGGACCCCCACGCCGTTTTTTCGGCATTGGGGTTCCCCTTAAAATCCATACCAGACCTAAGGGCCTGGTATGCTCCCGGAGGGGGAACCGACGCCGTTTTTTTTTTTTTATTTGCCATGGAGTTCCTCCTTGAGAGCTCATTCTCTGATTGGCTACGGCAAAAGTCGCCTGGCCTGGGGCGACTTAAAGTTGTTTTGTAAGTCACCCCAAGTCGTGTTGACAAGTCGTGTCCAAGTTTGCCTCCAAAACGTTGCCCCTGCGTGAACCGGCTCTAAAGGGAGCTGGAAGGTAGCCTATTGTCAACAATGCAGACGAGTGTAAATAAATAGATATTTATTTTATATTATAAATTGTATATGTTTGTATTTCAGGATAGGACTAGTCCTTGGCCCTAGGCACGGGATCTTTGCCATTTTAGAATACTGGAGGGTACTGATTCAAGAGAGAATAACTTGGTTCAGGCTGATTAATCTCCCTATGTCAAATTTCACCATTATCATAAAATTTAAACCATGGTAAGTAAATATTCATTTAAATCTGCTGACATGTAAAATATTTTCCATTTTTAATATGTAAAGGCAAACATTTTCTTTTAAATTTTGTATAGAGCGAGGAAGGGTTAGACACTTTGTCAACTTTGTAGCGCTATCTGTGTCCTTGTTGGCAAGGTATACCCCTGTATTTCTCCATTTGTACAATATCACCTAGACAGAAAACAAGGGGAAATACAAAATTCAAGAGATTTTCCACCAGAACAAGAGTTGTTCCCATAGCAGCTAAGATTCATAAAGCTTTCACTTTGGGGATCCTTTCTCTTTTTTACCGTTGCATCTTGAGGACAATGCTAGCTGATCAGCCCTTATGTACTGTATCTTAAAAATAAATGAAATGAAAGTCTACAAAAAATGTGTCTAAGATGGTGCTGTTTCCAAGAAAAGTATTCCTGAAGCTGCGTTCAGCTTCCCAGAAGTTTATAGAAATGCTAGCAGAAAGTTGGTGGGGGTAGAACTGAAGCCGTTGTATGTTTACAATGAGAAATTCCCTTTTTACCTATAAACTAAATACATAAATGGTAGAATTCTATTAAACATTAACTGTGACAGGGTGTGTATCAGGGATCATAACAATGACAAAGCACCTCTTTATTTGTGTTAAATGTGTACTCTTCAACTGCCATTTCATAACTGTTAGCCAGTTCAAAGGGCCAAGATCCAGGTACAGCATCACACAAAAGTGAGTACACCCCTCATATTTTTGTAAATATTTTATTCTATCATTTCATGTGACAACACTGAATAAATGACACTTTACTACAATGTAAAGTAGTGAGTGTACAGCTTATATAACAGTGTACATTTTCTGTCCCCTCAAAATAACTCAACACAGCCATTAATGTCTAAACTGCTGGCAACAAAAGTGAGTACACCCTTAAGTCAAAATGTCCAAATTGGGCCCAAAGTGTCAATATTTTGTGTGGCCACTATTATTTTCCAGCACTGCCCTAACTCTCTTGGGCATGGAGATCACCAGAGCTTCACAGGTTGCCACTGGAGTCCTCTTACACTCCTCAATGACGACATCACAGAGCTGCTGGATCTTAGAGACCTTGCACTCCTCCACCTTCCGTTTGAGGATGCCTCACAGATGCTCAATAGGGTTTAGGTCTGGAGACATGATTGGGCAGTCCATCACCTTTACCCTCAGCTTCTTTAGCAAGGCAGTGGTCATCTTGGAGGTGTGTTTGGGGTTGTTATCATGTTGGAATACTGCCCTGCGACCCAGTCTTCGAAGGGAGGGGATCATGCTCTGCTTCAGTATGTCACAGTACATGTTGGCATTCATGGTTCCCTCAATAAACTGTACACTCCCACCACCATGCATGACTGTAGGCAAGACAAACTTGTCTTTGTACTCCTCATCTGGTTGCTGCCACACACATTTGACACCTTTAGCAAACAATTTGCGGTCATTCTTGTGCAACATCTTTAGAAGAGGCTTCCTTCTGGGACGACAGCCATTCAGACCAATTTGATGCAGTGTGTGGCATATGGCCTGGGCACTGACAGGTTGACCCCCCACCCTTCAACATCTGCAGAAATGCTGGCAGCACTCATATGTCTATTTCACGAAGACAACCTCTGGATATGTTGCTGAGCATGTGCACTCAACTTCTTTGGTCGATCATTTCGAGGCCTGTTCTGAGTGGAACCTGTCCTGTTAAACCATTGTATGGTCAGTGCTGCAGCTTAGTTTCAGGGTCTTGGCAAATTTCTTATAGCCTAGGCCATCTTTATGTAGCGGAACAATTCATTTTTTCAGATCCTCAGGGGTTTCTTTGCCATGAGGTACCATTTTGAACTTCCAGTGAACAGTATGAGAGAGTGAGAGCGATAACACCGTAGGTTGGACTTGATGGTCTTTTTTCAACCTCACCTACTATGTACTATGAAACACCAAATTTAACACACCTGCTCCCCATTCACACCCGAGACCTTGTAACACTAATGAGTCACATCACTGATTACATAATTTGTAATAAAAACATCTTTGCCATTCTGAAGCTTCATTCCAACCATTTTGCTAATTATCTTTAATATACTATGATTCTGTACTTGCCAAATATGCTGCAGAAATCTCCCTCCACAAAGTCTGGCTGCAACCACTTTATCTGTGGGCAGCTGAAGCTGCTGCCTGTTCACTTCCTGGATTTACACAGAGGCACATCTCCAGCTCTGCAACCCGCTGTGCTCATTGGCCCTCTTATGATTCATCCCCCCTCCTTTGCTGGAAAAATCTCACAAGAGTGAGAGAGAGAGCTGTGCATGATGTCATAAGCCTAGGCTTTTTACCAGACAAGAAACAGGAAGTGGGCTGTATAAGGTATTTACTGGCATAAAAATAATGTTTTACTATCCAAAATTAAAACAACAAGAACAGAAGATTTAATAGATGGAAAGTTTAAAAAATGACTGAAGGTCCGCATTAATGGCTGTGTGCTGAGTTATTTTGAGGTTATAGCAAATGTACACTGTTATACAAGCTGTACACTCACTACTTAAAATTGTAGCAAAGTGTAATTTCTTCAGTGTTGTCACATGAAAAGATATAATAAAATATTTACAAAAATGTGAGGGGTGTACTCACTTTTGTGAGATACTGTAAATCTAGTGCTCTATGGAGGATATTTAAATTATCCATACAGAATAAAACGCAGGCTTTGTCTTGCTTTTTTTAATTTTTTTTATCTATGGGTAATATTTTAAGTAACTCTAATGTAAATATTTAATACATGACAAAGGATTCCCAGAACACTATGGGTTATCTAAACAGACAGCACAACAGGGGCTGCCCAGTATAGGCAATGAGTCAATAAATTGCAACTGGAACCCGTAAACAAAAGCCTTTTTTCTACCAGGCTTTAAATAGATACATTTGAATAGGAACCAGAAGTTCCATTTGCTAGTTCAAAGGGAAATAATATTTGTACAAAACTACTATACATTTCCTTTACAAAAAAATGTAAAAAAGCATTAATTCCAAATATCCAGGCCATCTTTCTGGAGCCCTCTGCATGAAGGCCACTGCTGTGATGCCAAATGCTAGTGGCCCATACACTGTACACCACAATACACAGCCCTGGAGTGAGTATCCATCATAATGGTCACAAAGGCAAGCGCTCAATGATAGATGAAAAAAACATTTCTCATCAGGTCAGTGCAGTATTTGCACTTAGCAATGAACGCTTGCCTTTGTGAACAGTATGGGGAGCCTACAGTGCTGATCAGTGTATTCGGACGGCTAGGAAGTCATCCTGCTCTCAGAATACAAAGGCACAGTGGGGATGATTCCCCCATCAACCCAAAATAGGTGAAAGGGGGAATCGGGTCAGATTTTTACATTCAACCCGGTGGTTGGCGCAAAAAAACAGACTCATCTATGGCCAGCTTAAGTCCCAATTGAGTAGATTCATTGTCTCGTTTTGTCCTGGTGACCATTTTCAAGTGAAAGCAAATCAAAATGTTGTCACTGGAACAAGAATAAATATTCCAATGGGAACACTTGTTCCAATCACAAGAGTTCCCCTTTGGAGAGATTTCCTCTTATTTCCTAATGTGTCTCTTGGACATAAAGTGAAGGTAAATCTCCTCAAAGGAACATAGATGGCAAAAACCTGACAGGGTTTTTAACCAACTCCTGATATTTTGGTGTTAGATATACTTTAAATAACAAGAACACCTGTTTCTTTTAGAACCTGTTCACACATGTGTAAAATAATGTGCGTGATATGTGTCCTGATTCCTGTGTCTTTCAAACATTCTGTTGGGCCATCCTCTCAGACATACCTTTCCTTTAGTTTTGCTGGTGTTGTGGACATTTTTATTAATGTATGTTGTCAGATGTCCCCCAGTGTCATTTTTGGTGTAATACGCTCATGTGAGGCTATTCGCACATACAGACATTAGTGGAAGACCATTGGCTGCTGAAACCTTCCCGTGGACATGGCAGATCTGTTTGCTCTTTTAATGCCGCGTGTGCACAACCGTTTTTTCCATCAGGATAAATTCTGACGGTATTTCCGCGGTGTTCTGACGGCTTTCCGCTGAAACAGATTTGCCTACACATGATCACACCAAAGTCCATTCGCTTAGAACTTTAGAACGCGGTGACGTACAACATCTATGAATGGACTAGAAAAAGGAAGTTCAATATCCAGTAGCCAATAGCTGCCCTTGTGTCATTTTTGGTCCATCGGAATAACATACAGACAAACGGTTTTCCCGATAGGTCTGTCAGAATTTTTGAAAAAAAAAATCCGATCGGAATATCCGATGAAATTATTCCATCTGAACTTTTCTGCAGGAAAGTTTGGTTGGCATAAGGATGTTTGTTTATGCCTCACCAAGGGACTGGCCACTCCATGGCGACTGCATTTAAACTCCTAAGTAAGCATATCTGTGTACATGGGAACCATAGAATAACCATACAAAATGATGGCCCACTAAGCCATGATAGAGTATGGCTTGCGTCATTGGTAGCAGTGGGAATGTGCACACGATCGTGTTCAGAGCCATGTGCTTGCTACATGGCTCTGCACACCACCATCTGCACACGTCACTACTATATTTCTATTTGGATATATACATGTGTGTGATTGGTTCTTTTGAATGAATACAAATGTCTGGTTGGCTGATTTTGAAGCCACCACCTTCTTTTGTTATCCATGTTTTTAGTATAAATAAAAGGAGCCTGTCTATTCTCTGGAGGATTCTTCTAAGCTCAAGGTGATACCTGCATCTGTGTCTGTGTTACTCGGAGAGATACAAAGTGCGCTTTCCCGGCATTATATAAGAGAGCTGTTTTTGTGTTTTTAAGCACAAATAAATGATATGCTTATAGGGAGAAGCTTACATTTTCCCGGACAAGCTGTGCACTGGTAAAAATAATGATACCAGCAGTAGCAGGCAGGTTTTGTGGCTATAGTCGTGGTTTTTAATGGGACCACCATGGGCCCTTGAATCTGAAAGACGGAATGGGGAGCCAGCATTAAAGTTCAGAAAAGGCAAGTGTTGCACATACCTTTTGATATTAATATTTTCAGAATTGTCAGACCAATGTGAAACCCTACATTTTGTTTATTATAACCATCAGCACTGTAGTTCATATGCACAACTGTTATCCAGATCTCCAACAACAGGGCTCAATGTTCTAAGCTTGCTGCAACTTGATGAATGTTTTGTGTGATCACTCAGAAATCATTTTTTATAAAGTGTTACTGTAGGAATTTGTATAATGAATTCACTGTGGCTAATAAGCTTTAAAACCTTGATCAGATTATATTAACAAAAAAGCTCATTTTTCAAATGATTAGCTTGTGTAACAGTAGTACATTTCCACATTTCCTTGTTCTTTCTGTCATGTCATTAGTTGTTTTAGGTGTGCATGATATCCTGGTGAGCGCTGTTATTGTAAATCACAGAGCCAGAATGGTTGCAGAGAAACAATGGTAGTCTATAACAGTAATAGCAGGATTTTAAGAAAAACTCTATATTTCTTTTTGCATATCAAATGCACACTTTCTTTACTTTCTTTCTAACATTGCAAATGTGTTATGGCCCTGAATGAGTTCTTGGGTTTAAAGTGTTATTAAACCCTAATGTATTATTAGCAATTCTAGCAGCTGACCTGGGTACTTACCTTGTTTGCTTCTTTGTCTTTTTTTTTTTAACAATTTATGCAGTGCTTTATATATATATATTGTGCATTCACATCAGCCCCTGCACCTAAAAGAGAAGTAGGGGTTTTCTTTTTATTGCAGAATCATACTTACCTAGGTGGATACAGCATCTGTCCCCTGGCACCTCTAGAACTGACAACCAAACACCGCTGATCGCTTGGTTCTCACAGCTCCCTGAGCAGAGAGCTGGTGACAGCGGCTCTCCCGTCTGCCCCCGCCCACCCCTTGTGTTCCCTGAGGCGCTGGGCTGTGGAGGGGGCGGGAGCGGCCAGCTCAGGCTCTCAGCAGCTCGCTGAGAAGCTGAGCCGGGTGCTGGACCAGCCATGTGGGTGGATCCCAAACATATGGTCACAATCCTTCCCGAGCCAGGACCAGTTCTGTAACCTCTGCCAATATTGCTCTTTAGCCCGTTATCTGCTGAAAATGGGTCACAGAATTGCAGAACAAACTGTACTCCTGCGATTCACAGGAGAAGTACAGCCAAAAGAGCTTTGGCTGTACTTCTCCTTTAAGGTGTTTACAATCTACAGTACCTAACTCACATTCATACATACACTAAGGCCACCCTTCTTTGGTGCGTGGGAAACTGGAGTACCCAGCAGTTGTTGTGGTTGGGATTTAAACCAACAACCCTAGTGTTGCCAGACAGATGTTCTAACCACTTAGCCACTGTGCTGCCCTTACTTTATCACCTTTAAGAGTTTTGTTTTCTTTTTAATTCAGCAGTTTCAAAGCTTGCTGCCCCAGGTTTCCATTTTTGGGTGGCTCCTTTTTCTTGCAGGTTTCCATGCAGCCACCCTTGCATGTGCTACCGTGACAGAGACCACAAGCTTTTGTTAGCAGGCTGTTTGCCATGCATGGACAACTAGAGAAGACTAGATGGGTACACATGTGCTTGGTGGCGCTTGGAATTATGGGACATGTAGCGCCAAGTAGGTGGATTGGGGCTTTGTAAATTTGGGGAAACAGCACACAGATTTTCTGGAAGAAAACATTTAAATGTCTTCTGCTAAGCTGGACCAATCAAACTTAAGTCCACTCTAAAACTAAAATCTACAGACATGCACATTCTAACACTAACCTATCAAGCCCTGTAAAGAAGAAATCAGTATACATACCTTTTCGGAAGCCGTTTCGACCTGATCTCCAGTGGCGGAAGCTCTGCAGAGGTCATGGCTGTGAAATGAATGGGGAGTGACCTCACCCATAGAGCTACTATGGGGCTTCCATTATTGGATGTGTCCTCCACACCCGCCTCCACAGCGAAGATGCAGATCACAGCTCAGGGTGGGATCGGGTTGGATCGCCTGCAGAAAAGGTATGTATACTGATTTCTTCTTTACAGGGCTAGATAGGTTAGCGTTAGATCATCAATGTCTGTAGATGCAGGGATTTTAGTTTTAGGGTGGACTTCTACTTAAAAATGGTAGTAAGCCGCTGGGTGATTTTTTTTCTGACCTGAAAGGTAATGCCATAATGAGCTAGTATGCACTGTGTACTAGCACATTATGTGAAACTTACCTGAAAACAACTGGTCACCACTGGAAACCATTTCCATCTTCAGCCGGTCATCCTTCTGTGTCCGAGGTCTCCGGCTGTGTGACTGGCCAGAGCTACGATGATGTCGGCCGTTCCTTCAAAGCCAATGCGCCGGTGATGTCATCGGCACATGTTTAGGAGATATTTATGGTACCTATGGGTTAGCCTTATTATAGGCTTAGCTATAGGTACAAGTCAGAGATGGGAGTTTACTCCCACTTTAATTATTAAAGAACCTATTAATGAGAAGAATGGAAGTGTGCTCACTTTTCCCTATTCTCAACTGATTCAATTAAATCATCTTCAATGCCCTATATGAGGTGCAGCTGTAGTCCATATCTGACAAGATTGCAGGTATCATATGTTTATACTGGTTGTTAATATTGTATGTAAAAGCAGTTTTCTGGCCAGGTACATTATTTTAGGACATCCAATTACAACAGTAGTTGACTTAGGTACTAAGTGATATTGTAGATACTTTTTATTTGAAGTTAATTTGGCAGGACAATCTTTTGGGAGATCAACCCCCTTTTTCTGGTCGTAGTAGTAATGCAGTAATGAATTAGATAGAACTATGGAAAGATTCTCTGAAAAATGAACTATTAGTGTAAATAAAAAATGATCAAGCAGAGTACTAAACTCTATTGTACTTCTATTGATTATAATGCTGCTGAGATTTATTCAGTTTTGGACTATATAAGTCTTCTCAAAGTTCCTCGGAAAATCTGATTTTCCCTTGAAAAGGCTACAGCCAGCAACACCACTCACTTTTGATCCAGTTTAGAAATGACAATACTGTAAGCTGTATTCCAAGGGACAATAGCACTCCTAACCAGGGCCATCGCTACCTATAGGCAAGGAGGGCGCCATCCTAGAGTGCACATCAGTCAGGGGTCGACTGAACCCCCCCCCCCCCCAGAGCAGAGTTATGTTCGTGAAAAAAACAGGGGGCGGCAAATTGAGCTATCGTCTAGGGTGTCAAAAATCCGTGCACCAGCCCTGTGCCTAACGTAAGAAGCTTACTGAAAATAATTTTGGATTTGACTGAAGTGTAATAAAGTTACCTCTACTGCAGAACAGGTATTATTTTCTTTATGGAAAATATGGAAAGCTGTGCCAATAACAATATATATTAAAACTAACTATATAGAACGAAAAATATATATAGAGGGTATACGACTCTCATACAAAGTCAATGCCTAAAGAGCAATCACCCAATTGTGCATATAGCAAACAAAAAAAAATTATATAATAAGTGAAGAACATGTAGTCCATATGAAATATAAAACTACATATAAAAAAGTGAAAGTGAAGAGATTTTTTTAATATAAATTATAGTCCAATAAGGTGTTCCAATGTGAAGACGATTATCATGTCACCACCGTGAATCCACACAAAGCTGAATATCTGTGCCCGTCACCAAATAAGTGATGCGCTTACCAGAAATATGGACAATAACAGCCTTATTGACACTAGTCCACAGCAGGGTAATGAAACATCAAATCCCAATTCTGGCATCCACAATGGCCCTTAACATGGGTATATGGCGATACCGCAGCCTTTAGAGCTCCAATGATCAATGGTCACATATGTCTCCGGTAACACCATTAAGGAAAAAGAGATGCCTCCATAGCGTAAAAACGTTTGGGTGTTTTATTAAAATAAAGGAATCACACTTACATGAAACAATTTTTAGATCAGCATTGAAAGTGGAACTGAAAAACGCCGGCCGGCATTCAAACAAAGCGTCCCGTCCTCCCCTCGTAGAGCGTGGTGGCGTCACTGCGTACCTTCCCAGACGCGTTTCGTCATAGGTGACGTTATCAATGAGGCATTGCCCCCCCACTCCCCTTCCCCTCCGAGGCATCCCAATAGAAAATATTGGCGTATAACACGCACACATTATTGCACTTTGTTTTCAGGGAGAAAAAGTGAGCGTTATACGCCAATAAATATGGTGGGTCTTATTCACATGGGTGCTGTGACCTGTACAGTGTAAATAAGCTTTTTTTGATGTGGCTGGATATGTGTACAGGCAGCCTATGTTGCGCTATGGGGAAACAGCAGCTGTACAAACACAACCCAGACAGTTATTTCTTACAATTTTTACATTATTTTTTTACAAATATTTTATAAATTTAAAAAAATTATTCAGATCCCCGAATCCTTTCTCTGCAGCCTCAGCTGCACTGCTGATGAAGAAATGAGGTGTTCTGTACAGAGGCTTTCTATTTATTCATAAACTGAAGCACAGTAAACACATTGGGGCATTTACCCAAACTGATACCTTGTGGTTCCCCCTACAGGAGCTGAAAGCCAGGTGGGAGGAGAGAAGGGAAGCTGTTATCGCTGTGGGGGTAAGGGGGGGTATACAGGTGGGCCTGGGCAGCAGACGGAATCAGACCATGAACAGGAGGGGTGATTGGTTTGGGGGGGGAATTACTGTAACTGGTCCCCAAATGTAGATCTCTCTGCAGCATCTGAAAGCCAATGGAAAAAAGAGGAAGAGAAGCTGATTTCGTCTGCTGCCGGGACTCCCACACGAGGGGATCTGTTCTTGTAACTGCCCCCCCACCACACTGATCACCCCTTCCTGTCCATTATCCGATTCCCCCTGCTGTCTCATACAAGAGGCCCTGAGGGAACCTGTCACTCAGTCACATTTGAAGTACCTGTAAGTATCTTAAAATTATACCTCTACTTTACCCTGAGAAGGGTGGATATCTGATAGATTTACAAGGCCTGTACCTGTTACAATAAGACTGGTCCACTGAGAAAGGGAAACTCTGAATAAAGAGGCTTTTAGGAGACATAGGAAATCAATATTGTACTTCCACCAAGCGTGTTGCCAACTAAACATTAGTGTAGCTCCCATTCATGAAATCTCTCTACACACTAAAAACCTGTATGAACCAAAATCATTAAATTTCTCTCTCTGATGCTTTACTTGTAGCCTGCAATGCCTGTTGTTTACAGAGCTCTATAACTCAAGCTAAAATCTACACACACTAGCATCAGAGCAGTAGATAGTCCTTTCTCCCAGTGGTCCATGTGTACAGGTCCATCCAAGGTTCCCGTGGCTTTTGGGAATCCTTTTTCTGTACAGCTGTGGCCAAAAGTTTTGAAAATGGCACAAATACTAATTTTCACAAAGTCTGCTATTTCAGTGTTTTTAGATCCTTTTTTTCAGATGTTACTATGATATATTGAAATATAATTACAAGTATTTCATAAGTGTCAAAGGCTTTTATAAACAATTACATTAGGTTTATGCAAAGAGTCAATATTTGTAGTGTTGACCCTTCTTTTCAAGACCTCTGCAATTTGCCCTGGCATGTTGTCAATCAACGTCTGAGCCACATCCTAAATGATGGCAGCTCATTCCTGCATAATCAATGCTTGGAGTTTGTCAGAATTTGTGTTTTGTTTTTTTGTTCACCCACTTCTTGAGAATTGACCACCAATTTATGATTGCATAAATTACATCTACCATATCCTTGGAGTTCGTGATTTTGATGGCTTTAAGTGAATAAGTGCCCATTACAAGCTATATTCTATGAGTGGATCAAGTCTATTACCATCAGTGTTTGGATAAGTGATGCAGTGATGCCTTGTGATTGATGAATTTATGCCTATTTATTATCACCTTTTGGTAAGCAGATTTGATTCACATTGGGTGTGGTGTGCTTTTTCATACACACTGAAGCTGGTGAAGGGTTCTTTCATATCTATCCCTTCTTGGAAAGACCTGCTATTTGAAGCAAGCGCTGCATTTTGGACTTTCATTCTTTATTCATAGCTGTGTTCTTAGACAAAATTGTGAGTGAGCCCACTCCCTTGGCTGAGAAGCAACCCCACACATGAATGGTCCCAGGATGCTTTACTGTTGGCATGACAGAGGACTGATGGTAGCGCTCACCTTTTCTTCTCCGGACGCGTTTTTTTCCAAACAATTGGAAAGGGGATTCATCAGAGAAAATGACTTTACCCCCAGAGCTCAGCTGTCCAATTCCTGTCTCTTTTGAAAAATATCAGTCTGTCCCTAATGTTTTTCCTAGAGAGAAGTGGCTTCTTTGCTGCCCCAGGCCATCCTCCAAAAGTCTTTGCCTCACTGTGTATGCAGAAGCACTCAGCTGCCATTCCTGAGCAAGCTCTGCACTGGTCGTACCCCGATCCCGCAGCTGAATCAACTGTAGGAAATGGTCTTGGTGTTTGCTGAACTTTCTTGGGCGCCCTGAAACCTTCTTCATAAATGCAGTAGAAATGTTTTTTGTGGAAGTTCATTTTCATGGCAAAGAGGGACTTTCCAATTAATTGCAATTCATCTGATCACTCTTCATAACATTCTGGAGTATATGCAAATTGCAATCATGAAAACTGAGGCAGTAGATTTTGTGGAAATAATTATTTATGACATTCTCAAAACTTTTGGCCAGGGCTGTATATTAAATGTTTATGAAATAATGTGTCATGTATATAGTACATTATAATACAATATATATGTGTATATATATATATATATATATATATATATATATATATATATATATATATATATATATATATATATGTGTGTGTGTGTAGCGCCGGCTCCTGAAGAGCATGCGCTATGTGTTTTGATATTTAATGTTACCCTTAAACCGCAGTTTGGTTTGGGTTTGATTACTCTAAATTTTGACCTCAGTATCAGTCTGACTGGACTGAAGGGTGTTCTGCCTGGCCATAGGGGGCGCTGTCACTTCTGGCAGGTATGAAAACACAGTCTAGTTGGGTGCTTTAAGGTTACTTTATCTCTGAACCAGCCCAGTGGGAGTGTCACTCTTGCTGTGCTTCTGGGAGGGGGTACTTAAGATGCGGATGTCACGTATTTCGGGGGTTCAGAAGTATGTTCTGACTGCATGGTCCTAGTCCTCCTGACCAGCCCCCAGGACTTCCATGCCTGGGGTGCGGATCCACCCGACTTTACATCTCGGGGCTGGCTAGCCCGAGGCGAGGAAACTGAAAGAAAGATTCGGAGATGGTCCGGTGCCGTCTCACTTAGTGGAGAGGCCCAGCAACTGTGAAGTTATCCAGGGGAGGTCTCTTCGGGAGAAGGCCACGCAAGGGTTGGCTTCTCAACAAGAGCCTGGTCAAGCTGAAGGACCCAAGTGAATCCAATCTTGTGCGGTATCGCTGGACTGGCTGTAAGATACTGGTACCACACAAGTGTTCTACAAGTTTTCAAGTTTCCTTTAGCTGTTCTATAACAAAGTCTGTGGCAGAGACTTGTTCCTGACTCAAGCACCCTGTTGGCTGCTAGGCCTGGTGAGAGAAGGACTATCCAATTAAAGTGAGGATCCAGCTGCGAATGGCTATTCTCTGGATTTATTCAAAGTAAGAGAGTTATTCTACATTCTGACTTTGATACTAAGAGTACCTGGACTTTTCACCTAAACCCTCTGATCCTATACTGAGAGACTGTTTGTTTAACTACTTTTTGCAAATAAAAATCCCTTCAAGTGGATCTGTCATCAGTCTCTGCAGTGTTTGGGCCATCTACCTCGGGAAACCCCTAGACGCATACGAGGTGAAGAAGGTAACGCTAAGCCCAATAAATTCAGCGGCTCCTTCGGAGGTCAGTGTTGCATATATATATATATATATATATATATATATATATATATATATCATTTTTTTTACTGCATGCTCGACTCAGCTCTTACCTTTAGTTGGCATCCTAAAACAACATTTTATTGGCAGCATTGGTATTTATGTTGTGTTGTTGTGTCCTGTTGATGATTCCAGAAAATTTTCTGTATCAAATCGTATATATATTTTTTTGTGCCTGTAAATCTCTACAAGGAGAGACCTGGAATGCAGATAGTAAAACTAGTTTGAATACAAAGACTCCTCGGTTTCAGTTAATAAAGATGGTCAAACAAAGGCCAAGTATCAGCAGAAGAAGAAGATCATTAACTGGTTAACAATCACAAGCTATTCAATCTTAGCAAATACTTCATGTGAAAGGCCGAAAGCAAACCCCACTGCCCTCAATATGCACACAATCAGCTATACATATACACACACTGGCACACATACAGATATCTGTGCAAACACAGCCTCAAACAGAAATCCCACAATTGTATCTGTACATGCAGCCTACAATGCAAACACACGCACAAGTACTGATTTTTCCTTAACACACTGAAAATTAAATACATGACAAATACGTGGACAGAAAACACACCCTTCACTAGCTTTAGGTATAAATACAATGTGGAGCTCAGCTAGAGGCCATGCACCTCTCTACTGGCAGTCTTCTGTTTTTAAAATTTTTATATAAAATTAAAGTAGAGTCAAAGGCAATTTTTTCCCCCTGTTTTGGATAGAGTAAGCGTGGGTTATAACCCCTGTCAGGCTTTCTTTTGTCATTTGTGTTCCCTTTGGGCCTTTGGGGGGGGGGGGGCTTCCTGCACATCCTGTCCAATAGCAAAACAGGAAATGAAAGAACCCCCAAATGTTCTCATTGGAAGATTTCCCCTCTATTCCTGTTCTGCGGACAATCCACAATTTGGGATTTTCTTTCACTTTTTCACTTGCACGTTTGGTGATATTGGTAAACATGACAGATAGAGAGGGTGAATTTCCCTAAAAGGGGCATAGACAACATTGAAAAACTGTCAGGTGTTCTATTCCTTCTGTGTTTTTTGATTAGGTCTTCTGTTTTTTTTTTTTTTTTTTAAGTTTTTACTGGTGTTTCTGTCCAAGGTCAAAACACAAGACAAAGTGTACAGAGGTTAGCAATATTAAGAGCAGAATTCAGAGATCAGTAGGGCAGAGGACAGGGGTGAGCAGGTCAGGGGTTAGCAGAGCCAAGGACAGTGGGTCAGTAGGGCAGAGGAAAGGGGTTATGAGCAGGGCTGGGACAAGGGTTGGGCAGGAGGGGTGGTTACCCTGGGCATTGTGGTATCATGTGAGGTTCGGGGCACCACAAGGAGATTGGGGAGGAGGTTTGTGTTGGGATTGGGAATTGGGGGAGGGGGGAGCAGCAGGAAGTAAGAAGTACTTGGGGGGGGGGGCACTTGTGTTGAGAGGGGAGATGGGGGAAGAGGATTTGTGCTAGGAGGGAATTTTTTTGGGGGAGGGAGATTTGTGCTAGTAGGGATGATTGACGGGCATTTGGGCTAGAAGGGGAAATGGGGGGGGGGGGGTTGTGCTGGGAGGGGGGATTTGGAGTGGGGGGATTTGTGCTTTGAAAGGTAATTTGAGGGGTAGAGGACTTGTACTAGGGAGGGGGACTTTTTTGGGGGGGGGATTGTTCTGGGAGCATATGAGAGGATTTAAGCTTGGAGGGCATGGTAAAGGGGTGTTAGGAAGATATGGTATTGGGGGGGTCAAGAAGTTACAGTATAGGGGAGTTAGGAGGGCATGGTACTGAGGTGTCAGGAGAGCATGGTCTTTGGGGGTCAAGAGGGAATGGTGGTGAGGTGTCAGGTGGGCACAGAAGTTATTTCTTGAATGGCACAGGAAAGCTGCTGTTGCAAATGTACATGTTGTGAGTTGATTACCGCCGGCCCTCTTCTCTTGTCCATCCCACATGATACCATCCATAAGCGACTGGGATAAATTAGAGAGGAGGGCCGGTGGGGTGACAGCACTACACTCAGGGGAAGAGTTTAAGCTGCTTGGTAGACTGGGTTCTCTGTTCTAATGCCTCAACTCTGACAACAACCTCAGCCCCACTGACCCACCAGTTTAATCAAATGGATACTGCACTGCTACTGGGAGCACAAATGCAGATACCCTGCACAAAACTAAGGTTTAGTATCAAAAAGTAAACATCAGACTGCTTGGAGGTAAATTAACCCAATATGCACATAAATGATTAAGTAAAGAATTAGATAAATCACTGTTCACTAGACAATACAGTGGGTATAAAAAAGAATCACACCCTTTAAAATAATCACATTTTGTTGCTTTGCAGTGTGAAGTGAAAATGCGGTTTTTCTTTCATCCAGCTGTATTTACTCAGTGCAACTTATAAAAAAGGATCACCCTCTTGTATCAGTATTTTGTTGAACCATCTTTCACTTTATTACAGCCTTTAGGCCCCTTTCACATGGGCTGTCCAATTAGGTCCTGTCAGTTTTTCAGGTGGACCTGATCGGACCCTGCAGTCTCTTCTATGGAGCTGTGGATGTCAGCAGACACATGTCCGCTGACTCCCACAGTCATCCGGTCTGATCCTGCCTGCCAAAAACAGACGGATGGTGGTCCTATTCCCCATCCATCCGGCGGATCAGATTGGATCGAATGGCATCAGATGGAAATGGACAGGAGGTCAGTTTCCACCCGATTGCCCCATAGAGGAAAGCAGGACTGTGTCCATGTCAACTCTGCATAGCGGAGCAGACACGGACCTGTCATCCGCCTGCTCAGCGGGGATCAGCGGAGAGCAGAGCAAGCAGATTCCGCTTAGTGGAGGTGTACTTAAATCAACATTTACATAAATCCAGATAATCCTTACTGACATACAAATTTAACAAAGAAACCTCCTACCATTGGATAAAAAGAACAAGGTTGCCTTGTCCATAAGCCATCGATATTGGTATGGCCCACTCAGATGTGTCAAAGGGTGAGTTTGAGTTGCCTTCCACTAAATTTTCAGTGGCAAGGGTTGGCATTCTGTCAATCATTTGAGTGGTGAAAATGGCTTCATAAGAACTTTTGCCTAAGGTGTCATAAGTCAGTCTCTTGAGATGCCAAATTGTTCATTTTGCTCTTTCAGCTTGAAGGGCCCTTCTCCAACTGTCTCTCTCTCTGGTTTTGTGAATGGCTAAGAAGTCTCTATGTTCTCTGCAGTCAGAAAGATTGGAAGGTCTTCAGGAGTTTCTAGTGAGTAACCTTGGGGTATGAATTCTGGAGGCTCTGGCCTGAGGGTTCCTGGATCTGTTTCCCCAGGTGAAGGAGTGTGATGACCTTCGAGGGTATAGGCAGCCACAACCAGTACATGCAGACTTCTTCTTCATGGCTCTCCCCCTCATTTGTATCAGATGGCAAAGACTGAGCTCTAGTCACTGGGTAAAGCCTTTGTGAAATAGCTTAAATGGGTTGTGAATGTGGTTTCTGAGGCACATGAGCTGCTTCCGCAAGAGGTAAGAGTTAGTTACTGTGCCAGGTCTTTAAAGGGCCGGTTCTTCCTTCTGGGCGGATCTTGTATACTATAGGGCTGGGATTTCGACTGAACAGATAGCTTATGCTTCCTGGGGACACCCTGATTCCTCAGCAATAATCAATCACCCAGTTGCAGGTCCTGCACCCTCACTCTCAGATCAGACTTTCTTTTGTTTCACTAACCTCACATGTCTGAAGCCATCTAAGCCTGCTCATATGCCATTTTCAGATTCTAGCTCAGCCTCGATCACCTATGGAATGTCAAAGATATCTGGTCTAGAGATGTGCCAAATGCCAGGTCTACAGATAGCCAGGCCTCTCTCCCTTGAGAATACAGGGGAGAACCCTGTAGCATTGTTCTCTGTGCTGTTGCGGGCATGTATCACTGATTAACCTATGAGGTGGAAAAATTGGTGATGTACCGCACACTTTTGAGTAAATTATACAATAAAGTGCAAAGTGCAATGCTATAAACAACCACTAGATGTCCCTCCCTAGTGTGTGATAGTGCAATGTGCTATACAAATGTAGTGTGAATACAACTGAATAAGCATTGAAAATCCAGCTAGTGTTTCGGTGGATACCAAATGTGCAAAAAATATCAATAAATATAAGTAATTAAATAAAATTGAAAAAAACATCAGATGATTTCCAATAATACAGGGCTCTTGTGAATCCAACAGATGGATAACTGTAAAATCTTCCTCCACCAACACCGAGCCTACTCACCAGATAGACATGACCCCCATTACAGAAGTCATATACATCATTGGGTGCAATTGGGTGCAAGATGTTCCCGTGATCCGTCTCAGTACCTGGCGATGGAACCTCCAGCCATTCATCAAAAGGGATACCCGCCAAATCTCCTGACAACAGGATCAAAAAAGTGAAAAAGGAACAATCCCCCAATGTGAAGTACTTTGATTTTTTATTAAAATAAGCGCTAAAAACACTCTATAAGTTTGCAAAGTTAAAAAAGAAGATGTTTTGTGCTCCAGCTGCGTTCCACTGTGGGCAGAAGTGACTTGTCATGCTCGACCACACTTGTCCACACCCGCTTTTAGTCAGCACGTCTCACGTCATCAGGGGTCTTTCTTTTTTTGCATTGCATGCAGGAGACAGTATCCTTCAATATTAGCCTGGCTGCAGGACGAATAAAAATGGTCTCTAGTTTGAAAGTTCTTTCAGGCCCTAAATGGCCATGATCATCATGCAAAACAGCCATCTGTCAGAAACCATTAAATCAGGCTGAGACAGAAGTACAGTTAAATCACATTTGTTTAATAATAAAAGTAAAAAGAACAAATGTTGTCAAAAACATAGCCAAAGTTCAGTAACCCGAACGGATAGACAGCCAAGCCAGAAGACAGGGATCAATGTAGTGGAACAGCAAGCAGGATCTGGATCCAGAAGGGATGTCAGCAAAACAAGTCTTAAAACAGGAATGCAGGAAATGTGTCTGTGATGTTGACCAAGGCGACGGCAGAGATCCTGTGGACTACTTAAGTAGGCAGGACTGACGAGCAGGATATCATCAACAGCTGAGTAACTGTGCAGAGATAGGAGCTGGCAATTAGCCGACAGCTGAGCGGCCAGCTCAGAGAAGGAAGGGCTGAGCCCAGCCCTGATACCATCACAGTCTCTCTATGTTTTTCTATCAGGAACAGTTGACATTTATCTTCAAGATCACATTAGGGACCCCTTCGATAGACCAGGTCATCACGTAGCTGTAACTAATTTAATTCCTTATGAACCAGGCGTACTTCTTTTGGAGAGTTAGCAGTAGATTTGGACTTCGACCCTCCAGAGCCTTAATTGTTAAACTGCAGAAAGGGTGATCAATCTGATCCTTCCTGAAGTCTTTCTTTGAGAGATTGGACAGGACTTTGTCCCTCACTTGGGAAAGGTCACAGTATTATTTTGGGACCCCTGCATCTAAGACTCCAATGGTGTTAGCTCCTGCCACTTCTCTGGTCCAGTGCTCTTGGCACAAGCCTTGGCTGTGGTAAGTACATATGTGAGTGGGTTATTGTTAGTTTTGACTACAAAGTCTGCACCATACAAATTATTTTTCCGTTTATCCAGCACTGCCCACTTCAAGGTCAACAATTCTTACTTGTGTGTAGGGTAGTTCTTTTCATCAGTGGTAAGACTTCTGCTCACATATGCAAATGGTCGCAAATATCCGTTGTGCTCTGGATACAAGATCCCACATAATCTGCCTTGACTGGCATTGAGATGTAGTTTTTAGGGTTTGGTTGGCTCACCATAGGCTAGGATAGGGGCATTCATTAAGCTCCTCTTCTAATGGTAGGTCTCTGCACGCCAATCAGTCCACTGATCTTGGATGAACTCCCAAGGCTCCCTGAGTCTATAGTTTGCTTGGTTTCTATGTCATCTCCCTTATCCTCCCTCTTTACCAGCTCATTGAGGGGTTGGATTATCTTACCAAATCCCTTAACTAACCTTCAGTAGTATGAGCAGAACCCCAGGAATGACCTCAGTTCAGTCACATTACTTCGTCTTGACCAGGATGTGACAGTTTCCAGTTTCTTGGGGTTGGTTAGCAGAGACAAAATGTCCAAGATAAGTGACAGAAGGCTGGTATAACTCTAGAGACAGCTTCAGCCCCTCATCATGAAGTCTTTGAAGCACCTTAGAAAACAATGATGCCCTCTGGGTGTACCAACACTTTAATCAGATTCATGTCTCCCATTGTACGTTCCGTCAGACGTTGGGAAGTTGGAAAGATTAGCAACAGGTTTCTGTCTCAGACTCTTTATTTTTGTTCTCTAGCATGGCTTCCTCTTCTAAAATAGTCTTGAATAATTCAGGATACTTCATGATGGGGTCCAAGGGCTGAACTTTTCCTAAAACCGTTCTGTACCCCTACAGAAGCTGTTTGATAGATTGACAAAAATTATGAAAATAAATTGTGCTATGAATAGAGACAATATATTAGTGGTAGGAGCTGCCTCTGCCTAATATTGCCACCCTCTGGGTGAAAATATATTGGATATAATGGAAAGAAAGCAGATCTGGTGCTATACCTTTAAGATTTAAATGCCAAATAGGGAGAATTAATACGGTATAGGAAACAATTATGCTCCTATTTGTTCACCTATGGTATCACAGTGGTGCTAAAAAATTTAAAATGTGTAAACATACGTGAGGTCATAAATAAACATAAATATAAGTGTTTCATGGAGTCATGTTGGTGAATAAAGTGTTAATAGAAAAAATGTGTGCGTGAAAAATTGTATGACTATATACGTAGAGGAAATGTGTATTGTAATATGCCAGAAAACAATAAACTCTCTGCAGACATGTGCCCACAATGCTCTCATAGCCAGAGATTATGTTATCTATATGTTAGCCATACACACACACATTTCTCTTGTTCATGCTGCAGATTGAATGACAGAAATCTCTTAGATTTTTCTATTTATGCTAAACAGTATCAATGGAAGAAGTGGGATGAGCTCAGACATGTTCAGATGATAGTCTGGACCCTTCTGAGCTATCCCAACAGGAAGCTGTCACTGCGAACCACCAATTATAAGTGGCCGAGGCATCCACACCATGAATCCACAATTATATGCGCCCCGGAATGGGGAATCCTTCAGTCTCTTATTGTTGGCGGTGCACAGTGACAGCTTCCTGGCAGGATAGCCCAGGCAGGTTTGGACTATGATTCAAACGTGCTGAGCTAAACCTTATGGAAGAAACTCCCCTGCTAGCTATATATTTCAGACAGCTGTAGCTGTCTGAATACGGGAACAGTGACAGGAACAGTGACTGCATCTAGTAGAAAGCAGTCACTGCTCAGCCAACCATGTGGCTGTAATTTTAAATGATTCTGCAGGAATCGGCCTAAATTTCAGCTATGCATGGCCAACTATAGTCAAATGTGCATCATGGCAATAGTAGGGCATCTTTTAAATACAAAATAACAATTTAATAATGCTTACATGTGGTCTACTGTTTCCTTTGAATTGTGAATTACAATGATTGGTCTACCTTAAATGGGTTTATGAGATGGCACTGAAGTGTGTTGATACTGTGTGATACTTGGACGTAGAGTAAAGATAGCCTTGGATAATTGTGCTTACCAAGTATGACCACCGTTAACATAAAAAAAAAAATCAACTGGGTTAATTAATGTCCTTATGTCCTTGCTTAATGAGGAATATTAAAGGATTTAATGTGTGGTCCTCTGGAAACAATTTACCTTGACCCTACAATTCCTCCAAACAACTCCTCCAAATATAAAATGTGCACTTCAAATTCTGCCTATTAAAAAGGTGTAGGGATCCTACCCACAACAGTATGGTACCCAGTCTGAATATAGTGGTTCTCAGTCAGCCTGGGCATTATTGTTGTAGTTCTGCTTTTTGTTTGGTCTCCCTTAGGCTCAGCTTAATTTTACTTCTGCCTGCTGTTGGAGAGTGTACCTGGCAAGAGTATGATAATATAGAATGAATCTGAGTTATGAGTATTTCTATCTCCCTAGAAGGAGGTTTGTTATCATGCTTGCATGCTGGAGAAGGGTACAAATATTTAATTTGAACCTGGAAAGAAGTTACCTACTGTCCTGCTAGAAGGCATATAAAGGTTCAGTAAGGGGATCACATGAGTTGGAGTACCAGAGGTGAAACTCATCTTACTTGCGCTGTATCAAAGCTGCTCTACACTCTGTAAAATACAGCATGCCGATTTGGCTTAAATGGCCACTTCTGTATTGACTGTAAGTAATGCTTCAGAATCTTAATTTTTTGGTCTTTTTGGGTATCCTGTCCTAACCCCCCTCTCCCTGCATTTCTAGTTCTATAATAAACTCTTAACATTTTTAAAGTGAATGGTGCCCAACTTCTTTGACCCTACAAAGAGCCTAGAATTCCACCCTGAGGTGAAATGCTATCCAACGGGGCACCAGGAGGTCCTTAACCATTGCCTAGGGTGGTGCTACACAGGGAATATGATGGGCTACAGTTTCTATGAAGGGAATTCCTACCATTTATTGCAGTATCATACCAAAATTACACAGATTTCTTTACATAAGAGTTAATTTGAACCAGCTGTAGACCTGCAAGGTCCAGCAGAGGAGTGGGTCTTGACATTTCTATACTAATTAGAAGCAACTGGTTAGCTAAAGGTTCTATTACATGGTCCAGTCATCTGGGTCGAAAGGAAAATAAAATCAGTGATCCTAAATAGTGCTCGGCATTCATCACAAAAAAAGATGTTTACTGTATCTTTTGTTGTATCAAAGTTTGAAGGTCTTACTAATATATATACAATGATTTAATGTGAACGAGGGCTTTGATTTTTCTTCAAGGCACCCTTAGATTGGTTGATGTGGGAATAAACTCGTAGTTGCAGGAAAGAAGTTTGCTCCATGTATGGCCAGCCTCAGGCTCCCAGCAGACTACAAAATACACCTCCACCCAAGCAATTTCTGTTACATCATGCCTGGACCTTTGACTGCCCTCTAATATAGATGCCCAATTAACCAATTTTTGGATGTTTTCACTGACAAATAGATTTGGCATGCTTTCCGTAAAGTGGGGCTATTTATAAAAGTTTTTACGCAACGATCACATATTTTTTTACTTGGATTCCATTGTAAAAATGCGTGAAATCTGGGAGAAAGTTGTGTGAATCTTGTGTGAAGGCAATTATCAGTAGACCCCAAAATGTGGTTTACTGTATTTTCTATGTATAATATCTAGCTGTGTTTGCTATCCTTTCAAACTGATTGGGGTAAATTCCTATTACAAAGAGCAAACTAAAAAGGTCAGCAACCAATCCAAATCTGACAACTGTGAACTGAAATCTGATTGGTTTGGATGCCTTATTGTACTTTCCCAACCCTCATTGCTCTAGTACAACATTAATATCTTATCCAGATATTCTTACTCCAACTGTGTGGTTTCTGCCCCATTCTGGTCTGGTTCCAGTATTAGCACTATCTTCATACTGATCACTCAGCACCTACATTGGGTAATTGAGGCAGCTGCAGGGGTTCCGCAGAGGAAAGCCCCCTCCCAGAACACAGAGCTGTTGCCCTTTGCATTGAGCCTGCTAATCACGCTGGGATTAGACTCATTAAACCCACCGTTAGCTTCCCTTCTTACCATGGTAATCCCCTCCGCTCCCCCCAGATAAACGCATTCTTTTAGGGCTTACACAATGTTTACTGGGGGTGACCGCAGAGCCCTCAATGAAAGTGTTGTTTTACATGTTCTTTTCCACTCATATCTGAGAGCACAATAAGGAGGTAGGAAATGTACGTAGGAGACAGATGAGGATCTGGCTCACGCAGTGTTGGTTTAAATGTGTCACAAGTTATTCAGTCTATCATGAGCTTGCAATGACCCTCGGTGACTGCATTTCCTTCAGTTTACTGTGAATTTGCTTCCTTAATGGATTCTTTATCTACAGTGTACAGCAACGGGATTTTTCCTCAGCTTTATTGTACTGTTACCTGTACAGTCTGGTACTAATTCTAAAAGGTACCTATACAAATCCAATGCTGGCCACTGACAGGCAGACGTTTCCCAGAAATCTTTGGGCAGGAAACATTCACAAACACTAGAATCCAGGTTTAATCCTAAAATTTTCCTAATTAAGTGATGTATGCTTGGTTAAAGCGTATCTAAATGCAGGAAAAACATGTAATATATTGCAGGTTACCGGTCTCCAGATGTACTTGCTACATTAGTTTTTATTTTTCATGCCTTTTCAATATGAAGGAGCAGTGTTGTCACCTGGGACACGACTACAATAACTTCTACCTCTCCTCTTCTCCATAACATGGGGGTGGGGGGTGTTTTGCAGTCCTCATAGATAGGTTGGAACAATGCTAACTGATAAGAGCATAAAGCTGGGTACACATGGGTGGAGAGACAGCGGCTGGTTAACAAAAAAACAGCTGACATATAGCCTGTGTGTATGCCACTTGGCCAGCTTCCGTCAGACGTGCATGCTGGAATACCAGCTTCCGACCGACTTCTGATCAGCGCTCTCAGCCAATGGCAGAGAGCGCTAATCAGAGTGTTCTGGTGGGATCGTCCCCCGTTTCAGAGCACAATAGCTCAGCGGGGGAGATCGCTGAACTAACCTTGCATTGTTAGTACAGTGGCTCCGTCCAGAGCTGACAGTTTTTTTTGTACCCGGGCCTAACACAAGTAAGTAGCACAATGAGTTATCAACTCACAAGATTTCTGGAAGGATAAACAGACATTTTTTGTTTGTACTTATTGAACACATATAACAAAATTCCTTCAAAGTATATTTAATACACAAAAAGGAACCAAATAAGATAAATGCATTGTTAGGGTTTCCATACACTGTAGAGCAGGGGTAGACAATCTTAAAGAGGTGGAGATCTACCTGAACAACATGGGAGAAATCAAAAATCACGGGCACAGTGTCGCCTCCTCACCTCTGATTGCCGTACTACCGTATTGCAATTGCTTGCATTGCATAGCAATCATTGGTTTAAATTTAGTGAGGAGGCAATATATCGCCTCCTCACCACCTGCCAAACACACTCGGATCGCTTTTCATGGGAGCAGCAGTGTCTGCTGCACTTGTGAACGAGCCCTTAGTTGCATTCAGCAATGGCACCCTTAATGCACCCTAATGCTCCACCCAGGGAAAATACAACTGGGTGCAATGCTCTGCAGGCTCCATAGAAAAAAATAAATGCCCCATCAAATGCAGCCACTGCGGAGGGAGAGAGAGACAAAGAGAGAGAGAGAGAGAGAGAGAGAGAGAGAGAGAGAGAGAGACAGAAGCACCTTTAATCTTCTCTTCCGTCCCAGCCAGCCACCACGCCCGTTATTCTATTCTCCTGCTGGCTGCTTTAGGCATAAACACATCGTGACTGACTCTGGAGGGAGAAGGGGCGTTGCCGCACCAGCTCCATGCAAGGAGAAATTGAGCACCGCCGCTGTTCTCCTGCTGCTTTCCTCAGACGGCATATCATTCCGTGCAGTGCAGTGCAGTGTGTGGCGCCGCAACGGCCAGATCACACACAAGGTAAAATGTGGCTGCCGCCACTTCTGTCCATCCTTTCTCCCTTTCGCAAAGCTGGACCCGCTTAGACTCTGGGCTATTGACCCCACATTCGGGGCTCCAGCCTCAATAGCCACCCCTTAATGATGACTATGTCTCCCAGTAATGTTTGTTGTAGGGAAATGTTCATATCTAAGCATTTTAAAGCATTAAATAGCAAGGTATATAGAACAGTTTTTTATTGTCATAGGTCTTGGCTTCAATTACTGTGCTCTATTGCACTGCATACAGTATAAAAAGTGCCTGCTTACATTTGGGGTACTGTCACACAAGTTTCTAAATTATTTGTTACACCAGCATTTCATATCCCTGATATGTACCTGCTGTACCATATACTTGTATGATAAAGTTTCCTGTTCTCTTTGTATTGCTTTCTTTTTGTGAAATCCCTGGTTTCCCCACTAGTCCCTTTGCTTTCCTAATAAAAACGAACCACACTAAGCAGGAGAATACACCGTGGTCAGTTCTCTAGCTGTGCTGGGATCTCAGCCTGCTCTCCTCCAATGATCAGACTTGTCCTGACACGCCCCCCCTGCACAGCCATTCACTGAGAAACTCAGTGTGTTGCTACTTCTCCTCCTCCCAGCTCTTATGTAGCTGAGAACAGAGGTAATGTGATAACATATAAAAAATGAAAATAAAGGTATTTATAATATTTTTTTATAGCTATACAGACATTTTTTTGCCTTTCATTTAATTTTTTAACAAAATGGGTTGCTTTACAAGGTGATCCTTTACAATCACTTTAAGGCCACAAAAATGAATGGCAACATCAAAAAGACATGTATGTCTGTCAGTGCAGATTTTCAATAGTAAAACTAGTTAACAAAAGTTTCTCCCTCATTTTCCATAGTGCATGAAAAAATGCACATAACGTGTCAGTTTATGAATTCAGATTGTACTGTGTGTAGTGTGAAAGGGCTCTAGAAATAGCCACCCACTTTTCACAATTTGATTGTACAATCCGTTTTAGATTTACCAACTGCAATGTTAGGCCATACCTGATCGTACATTATATAGTTGTGCTCATAAGTTTACATTTACAGAATTTATGATTACTTGGCCATTTTTCTGAGAATAATATGAATGATAACACAAAAAAATTTCTTTCCCTCATGGTTAGTGTTTGCCTGAAGTAATTTATTATCAATCAAATGTGTTTACTCTTTTTAAATCATAATGACAACAGAAACTACCCAAATGACGCAATAAAAATGTACATACCCTGGTGATTTTGGCCTGATAACATACACAGAAGTTGACAGAAATGGGTTTGAATGGCTATTAAAGTTAACCATCCTCCCCTGTGTTTGCTTGTAATTAGTGTGTGTGTTTATAAAAGGTCAATGAGTTTCTGGCTTCCTGACAGACCCTTGCATCTTTCATCCAGTGCTGCAATGAAGTTTCTGGATTCTGAGTCATGGGGAAAGCAAAAGAATTGTCAAAGGATCTGTGGGAAAAGGTAGTTTAACTGTATAAAACAGGAAAGGGATATAAAAAGATATCCAAGAAATCGAGAATACCAATCAGCAGTGTTCAAACTATAATCAAGAAGAAAATGAGAGGTTCTGTTGAAACCAAACCACGGTAGAGCAACTGAAATTTCAGCCAACTGCCAGGAAAATTGTTTGGGATGCAAAGAAAAACCCACAAATAAGCCCAGGTGAAATACAGCAGTCTCTGAAAACATGTGGTGTGTCTGTTTCAAGATGCACAATAAGGAGGCACTTGAAGAAGGATGGGCTGCATGGTTGTGTTGCCAGAAGAAAGCCCTTACTACACAAATGCCAAAAAGTATCCCGCTTACAATACACCAAACAGCACAAAGACAAGCCTCAAACCTTCTGGCACAAAGTCATTTGGAGTGATGAGCTTTTTGACCACAACTATAAATGCTTCATTTGGAGAGTCAATAAGGCCTATGATGAAAGGTACACGATTCCTACTGTGAAACATGGAGGTGGGTCGCTGATTTTTTGGGGATGTTTGAGCTACAAAGGCACAGGAAATTTGGTCAAAAATTATGGCAAGATGAATGCAGTATGTTACTAAAAACTACTGGAGGAACATTTGCATTCATCGGCCAGGAAGATGTGCATGGGATGCACTTGGACATTCCAACATGATAATGATCCAAAACACAAGACCAAGTCAAACATTTCATTGGCTACTTCAGAATAAAGTAAAGGTTCTGGAGTGGCCATCTCAGTCTCCTGGCCTCAATATCATTGAACCATTCTGGGGAGATCTCAAACGTGCAGCTCATGCAAGACAGCCCAAGAATTTACAGGAACTGGATGCTTTTTGCCAAGAGGAATGGGCAGCTTTACCATCTGAGAAGATAAAGAGCCTCATCCACAAATACCACAAAAGACTTCAAGCTGCCATTGATGTTAAAGGGGGCAATATGTGGTATTAAGAACAGGGGTATGTAAACTTTTGATCAGGGTAATTTGGGTAATTTCTGTTGTCATTGTGATATAAAAAGTGTAAACACAGTTGATTGATAAATGGCTTCAGCCAAACACTAACCATGAGTGAAAGAAACGTTTTTGTGTCATTCATATTCTCTGTAAAATGGCCAAGAAATCATAAATTCTGCCAGGGTATGTAAACTTGTGAGCACAACTGTATATATTGAATGGGGTGTTTCAATATACACAAGTACACTACATGGTTTTTGCTAAATTTAAGAATGTTTGTACAACTATATTGAAATATATATGGGCAGATTAAAGTGAAACTACAGCACAAACTTTTTTTTCTAGTCTCGGGTAGAATATGGAATGGTTAATAGCATGCCAGGTTTTTTTTGTTATTGTTGTTGTCTGTGTCTTGTTAGGGAGATTCCTATAAGTGTCCTGACCCAAAAATACAACAGAGACTCAGGAAATCTCTTCAAACCCCTTGTAAGATATAATACACAAACATACAGCACAGATGGGAATTCCACTGTGGTTATTATTCTGAGAGCTGGCCACTGCTGGTTGTCAACATACCCAAACAGCTTCTGCATCTGTTTGCATGCGACTGCTGCTCAGCCAAAAACTTTTCAGCAGGTGGCACATGGCCATTCAGTTTCTCCTGATCTGGCCAAAATTTGTACAGTTTATGGCCAGCTTTACACAGTGAAGTTCCCCTTCAATTCTTGTTCGGATTACATCTCTCATGCTTCAGAGTGTGTGTGTGTGCTTGAGGCTGTGGTGATGAAGAAATCAGAGAGCACAGTGGTCTGCATATCCCCAAGCTTAGGTTTAGGGTAATATAGAAGATGTGGAAGTATATCAGCAATTATGGGGATTTACTATAGCTGCACCGTAGACATCGGTTCCTGTCGTCGGGCAAATGTCTCCTAAGCCGTATAGGTTTAGGAGATATTGCTTTGACCTACAGGTAAGCCTTAATCTAGGCTTACCTGTAGGTCAAAGTGTGTTGTAAGGGTTTACAACCACTTTAAAGAACACTCCTAGTACTATACAAATCACTGTACTATAAGGCACTATACACTATAACGCACTCTATTAGGTGTCCATAATGCAGACACCTATCAGTGGCATGAGGCACATTAGCATTCGGTAACAGGGGATTGGTGCTTATCCAAAGGTACGACTAACTCTAAACCTCCTCATAATAGTTACCTTCCTTTAAACTTTAACACCAACCCTCCCTTAAGTTAACAACCGTGTTTCTAACCCCCAAAACAAACATTTTACATATTCCAGTTTCTAAATCATTAGATGTCTTGGCAGCTTTCATTTCCTAATACCTGTTAATCTTGCCAGAAATGCAGTGTCTATGTCAGTTCCTATGAGCTGAAAAGAAAGCTCAAAGGACCTTATCTTTCTTGTGTAAACTACAAGTCCCATCATTCCACCATGTAATGGAGGTGAACAATGGCAATTCGGTTTAACCCCTTAGAGCTGGCACCTGCTGGCCTTTTAAGGACTTTAGAATGGAGGGAGGTGGGGCAGGGCTTATGATCATGTGACCACCATGATTGTCTGTCATGGCGGTCACATGATTGGAAAGCTCCCAATCGCAAGCAATTGAGAGCTTTCAGTAATTGTGTCGGGAGCGCGCAGGGCGCGTGCTTATGGCACAGCTCTATTGGCACTATTGCATGCAAATATGCGGCTGCTCAGTGCCAAGGCCTGCCCCTTTGAGAGGCTGCATATTTGCATGTGTGTTAAGCTGGGCTTGAAGGCTCTCAGAAACATATCTTCTGATTTTGGGGTGGATTTGTGTCTGTCAGACCTCCTCTTGTCAGAGTTTCCTCCAGGTGGATTTGTGTCTGCCAGACCTCCTCTTGCCAGAGTTTCCTCCAGCTTCCAAGTACCTTTTGATAGTCTAGGAAAGTGTACTCCCTAACACCTTGGCTTTCTTTGCAATTTCTCGAAGGGAAAGTCCTACACTTTTAAGTGTTATAATGGTCTGTCTGTCTTCCTTTGTTATTTGCCCTATTCTTGTGATTTTGAGGGCTATATACTACTTCCTGCATCTACATCTGCCCCCCGCCACCTCTGCACTGAGAATCGAGCCATCAAACACTGCCAATGGCTTGGTTCTCTGGCTCCCTGAGCAGAGAGCTGCTGCTTGTCAGTCAGCAGCTCGTCTGCTCTGCTCCTCCACACTCATTAAAGCCCTGAGCTGTGGAGGGCGCGGAGCGGCTGTCTTAGAGGGGAGCTGAGAGGCTGAGACGGCCATCAGTCTAGGCACCTGGCGGATCCAGACTTCATTGCCGTGATGACATGGTGCTTGGATTGATTCCAGTAAGGTCAGCAGAGAGTGGACTTCAGATCGCTCTCTGCTGAAAACAGGTCAAAGGAGCACAAAACGAATTGCACTCTGATGACCCTTAGGAGAAGCCCAACCAAACAAGCTCCGGCTGGACTTCTCATTTAAGAGGGTGTAGTAACACAGTCTGTTTTAACACTGCTTTATTACAGACAGAGAGCTTGTAAGTAATCAAAGAAAAAAAAATTGGGATACCTGTAGGAATTGTTAGGATAAAATTTCAAGGCTTAATTTACTTACATTGCTGCAGAATAACTGGGAGTTGTTAACCCATTACTTCTTCTCTGAAAAGGCTGTTCTGTATAACTCTGAAATGTAAATTATTTTTCAGTTTTTGTTAACCTAAACTTTTTTTTTTTTACCTCTGGCAATTTACTGCTTACCTTTTGTACCATTTCATGTTATTCACTGGACATTAACTGTTTAATTTTCAGTAAAAACTGGAAAACTTGAGGTGTTCCAAAACTTCTGACTGGTAATGTATGTGGCCAGTAAAATAAGAGCAGAGCCGGACCTCCTGGTCAGCTGATTTGTTTAGTGTCATTAATATGATTAAAACCAGAGGATCAGCATGACGTACTGCCAACTAGTATTTTAAGAAGAGGATTGCGTACGGTAGACAAGGTATTTCTCTTGGTAAAGGACTTATTGAAAGAACCAGAAATTCTTACTGCTCAGCAACATAGTATCATTTGGGAAATAAGAAGTGCAACTGTCCATGGAACTAAACAATTAACACATCTATACAATACACAAATGGCTTTCTGAATGCATTTAAAGAAACAAGACTATACGATGGGATAAATTATAACCTGGTTTATTATCAGAAAACACATTAAATAAGATTACTTGTTAAAAAGATATTAAATTCTGTTTTGAACATTCATTGTCTCACATCTAAAGGAAGCTGGAACATTAAAATGAACAAATTAAATTACAATTTATAAGTAGAAAAATATACTCTAAGACTGATTGTGCAGCAGCTGTGTTAAAGCAAATTTCCTTTGCAAAGTTACAGTAAGACTTGATCTAAAAAAATATATCTTATTCTGAAAAAGTGGCACACTTCTCAAAAAAGGCCACCTCTTACCCACCGGTAATTAATAATGCATGGCTCGAGAATGTAGTATTTTTATATCATTATAAAACATGATCAGTGGTAACAAGATTGTCAATGCGCAGAAAGGAACAGCTTGGAAAACTGGAGCACAGGTAGAAGTTGAAATAAATAGTATTAATGAGTTCAAAGCTTTCTTGTAAATGTGCTTATTATAGCATCTGTTGTCTCCTTTTGCCCTCGGTATAAACATGTCTCACAATGGTAAAAAAAAGGGAATGCCATCCATTCATTTGATATAACCACCATTCAGTAAATGTGAGGTCAAAAGCTGGCAGTGCCAGCACAAAGGTACATCCAAGGCTTGCTACACACCTATACCTTTTTTTAATGCTTTTTGCAGAAACACACTACAGTCCATTTAACATGGTTCCCTATGAGACATGTTTAAATCTAAGCTTTTTTCATCCGCTGCGTTTTTGGAAAGGGTTAAGGACTTTTTTAAAAAGCAAAACGGTGCGTTTTTGGTTAAGTAGACTTCAATAGAGAAGCTGCCGAAAAGCATGTAGTGTGTTTTTGCTGCAATTTGCATTTTGTAATCCACCCAACAAATTGACCCTCCTCCAAAAAAAAATGCATTGAAAATGCAAAACGCAGAAAAAATGTGTCAAAAACATGTGTGCAAAAATGCAAAATTCACCACAAAAAGAACTACGGAAACGGCAAAGCAAACTGCATAGGTGTGAACAAAGTCTTACGCCCCTTGCACACATGTGAACCATTCGTTTCATTAGTTCAGTCACAATTTTTCAAAGAAAAAAAAACAGATGAAGTTTACATAAGTTATACATCAGTTTACAACAGGTTTACATCAGCTTCTTCTCAGTTACTTATTCGTTTTTTTTTACATCCACTACCAATGCAAAAACAGACCATTTGTTTACATCCATTTTTCATTCATTCGGTTTTTTAACGGAAAAAAAATATTGCTTCATCCATTATAAAAAAAAAACAGATGTTGATGAATGTAGATGTAAATGGATGATTATCTGTTTAGATCTGTTTTTCATCCATCAACGTATGGATGAAAAACGGTCCGTATGTGTGAAAGGGGCCTAAGGCCATACATGGTTTGAATTTCCAAATCTTTTCAACTTCAAATTTCAAAAACAATGGTGGCATCATCGGATCACAAAACGCACAAAATTTCTGATTTTCGAAAGAAAATTAGTTTGGAATTCGACCCATGTATGGCTTGCATCTTTCAAGCTGATCACTTATATCAACACCAGAGTCATCGGGTCAATGATGTTGCAGGCCTGATAGGTGATCATAAGGCCATGTGAGCTCAGGAAAACTATCCTGACTGAGGACTATAAGTAATCTTTTCACTGTTTTGATGTAATCTTGGGCCAATTATGGCAGCTTGGGCTATTTTAGAATGCATTTTACAGGAGTCTTGTTTGTTGGGCAAATAATGGCTGATGCTGAAAGATGAAAGATATCAAGCTACCAATCAAAAACAGCGATCACATGAGTGCATTATGTCACTGTGTGGCTGGTATTTTTGAAGGTGTAGCCAACTCGCCCTGATTCTGTCATACAAGTAAGCCTACTTCAGGCTTAGTGAAATGGGAACCCATCTGTTCTTTCAGACACTGTGCCTCAGTTAATACAAGCAAGTGAGAGGGCATTACTGGCAAAACTGGGTTTAATTTACTAAAACTGGAGAGTGAAAAATCTGGTGCAGCTCTACATAGAAACCAATCAGCTTCCAGGTTTTATTGTCAAAGCTTAATTGAACAAGCTGAAGTTAGAAGCTGATTGGCTACCATGCACAGCTGCACCAGATTTTGCACTCTCCAGTCTAAGTAAAGTCAATGTCTTTATATGAATTGTATTCCCTTGTTTCTTACTTTCCAAAAGATAAACTCAACATATTCCAACCTACCCATACATAAGCCATCAACTTAAATAACAATCATATTTGACAGTACAGTAGTATAATAAGAACAAGCTGTATTTTGTTGCGTTTTTGCATCATAGTAGAAGCATAATCATGTGTTTGTACACACATTGTTGAAGATCTCTAAAGGATGAGTGTTCAAAGATCATAATTTTTATGGCAAAAGTAAAAATAAATAATCAGTGCACAATGACCTTTGCCTCCTCATCTATTTCAGTGCATTTATATGTAGAGACTGTACGCAATTTAATTGTACAGACAGGTGATCAGAATTCCAAACTGTGATATTGAGACAGACAAAAGCGTCATGGTGTTCACAGGGATCCAGTGTACGACTATTGAGCACTCTGGCTGGTCTACAAGGCCAAGATTGTGCCTATAGATAGTTGTTGTGCATGTCTGCTGACATAAAAATAAGCTGCACAAATAAAAAAAATGCTGAACCAGCCATGAAATTGTAGCAAAAAGGCATTACACATATAGCTGGTCATTAATTATCAATGCCTTTGTTTTGTTAGATCATTTGACAATAATATGAAATCACTTGTAGCACCTATAGCTTACAACTTAGAGTCACCAGGGTAACTTATTCTTTAGAAGCCAGCATACATTTATTAGCTGACACTTATACACCATATGTGTGAATCTGTCTTCTGCCCTGGCTTGTCTAAGAATCTACACAATGTTCTTCGCATGGGAGATTTGAGGCTGCTGCAAGCAATATGAGAGGCTGTCATGACTGTGATATAACTGAAAACTACACAAGGCTCCCCTTCCAATGATCAAACGTCTATTTTCTATCCTCTCTATAACAAAATGTCTTCCTATAAAATAGGAATTTCCTCCAAAAAATGGCAATTTCTAAACCAATTTTAGCAATGACCTTCTTAAGCAATTATCTGCACAATAATTTAGCACATTCCAGGTCCCTCTGATCACAAATAACATTAGCCACCAGCTTTTTATAATAGTCACTCTTTGGGGACCATGTTCCTTCAGGATCATGAATCTTAGCAAGCTGTAATTTGCTTAACTGTACTCAGCAGATAGGCAAAACAGGAAACTGGAGGTCTGTGGGAACACATTTCAGCAGCATTTCCAGTTAAATCCATCCTCTTTTATGGCATATCAAAGCATTTCCCACCCAAGGACTTTTTTGGCCAGAACAATCAGGAAGTGGCAGTACCAATGAATCCCATCATTCCCTATAAATTCTGGAAGAATGGAGAATAGGTTGTAAAGTAGTCTTATAGGAGCAAATGACCTATGTGCCATGTCATGCCATTCAATATTTGCATAGCAAGATGTCAATACACCATCTACAAGAAGGGTTCCATGAGCAGTCAGTGGAGCATAGACCCCCGTTTTTTCTTGTATGGACACATTTACAACTTTAGATGGTAGCAGCTGAGTGCCATTAGCAAATATTTGAACAAAGTCCCCAACCTGGACACGATGTGCATAAACTGGCAAAAATCCCACCAGTGGGTCTCTGGTTGCAAAGATCAAATGGTTTGGAGTAAGCCGAAGGCTATATGGATGTCCTTCAGCCTCAATAACTATGAACCTGGCTGGCTTATCCAGATCTTTGTGCAAAAACAGCAAAACCTCTGTCGATATCAAATGTCCTGTTTTATCTGTGGTAAGGATTTTATCACCAAGTTGCAATTCTGACAGAGGCTTACGATGACCGCTAATCATGTTGACCATTGCAGTTCCTGGAAAGCAGCCACCAGAACGGACAGCTAAGGAGTTGTCTGAAAGATAAAAAAAATAGATACATAAGAAAACAAGTAAATGAAAAAACTAAAAGTTAAACACAGAAATAGAACTGTATGATCGAACCTAATACAAAGAATTTTCAAAGCTACATAATCACTAGTAACTTCAAGAAAATATTTATTTATTTATTTAAGGTACTTGCATAGCGCCATCAATTTACGCAGCGCTTTACATATACATTGTACATTCACATTAGTCCCTACCCTCAAGGAGCTTACAATCTAAGGTCCCTAACTCACATTCATATACTAGGGCCAATTTAGACAGAAGCCAATTAACCTACCAGTATGTCTTTGGAGTGTGGGAGAAAACCAGAGTACCCGGAGGAAACCCACGCAGAAACTCTTAAAAAACATGAAACTGCTTTTTAAATCATTATCACTTATATAAAATTACAGCACAAAAACGTTCCATTTCACTTTGCTTAGTTTGCATGACACTTCCAACTGTTCCAAACTAAGCAAGACGAGCATGCAGGCAAACCAGCAGCTGACCGGATCTCCATCAGTGCTCGGTTTGGTAAGACATGGAAGCGCTGATGGGGATCCGGTCGGCTGCTGGTCTGCGAGCAAAAAAGTCGGCTTCTGTTGGACCGGCTGCCATACACACGGGCCAAATGTCAGGTGGTTTTTATTGAACCGGCCAATGTCACCCGGCATTCAGCCTGTGTTTACTAGGCTTAAGGTACCCTGCAGACAACTGGTTGTTGGAGAAATGCCCTTAGACATCTATGAGGCCAAAACTGGTTTTGGGCAGCAACACAGATTTTTACCAAAGGTGACAACTTGTTGGATCCTAATTTGGTAGCCAAAGATCTCTGGATCTCCACACTCACTTTATCCTTATCCATCAATCCTGATGCTTTTCCTGATGGGATCTTTCCAGTGTTACTCCAGCATCGATTCTGCTGTCTACTGTGCTAACTGCTCCCTCAAGCATACTTGATGTGGGTCAGATAAGAGAGGTCATTGTTATAAATCTAAAGGGTGAGCACAAAAACACTCCTTGATTTCAACTAGTTATGAAATCAATACTTATTGAAATAAAGGTAGGGAAAAAAGTTGGGATTTTGACGGTGCTTACATAAACTCAATAAGTAGATATTTTCAAATTAAATTATTATTTATTGAAAGATACAGTATTAAACCAACACATTAAAAATCGTGAGGTAGTTTACAAAGCAGTTTTGTAGCGATTGGGGTCCTGGAAACCAATAGCGGAGACATTCAATGCACACTATCCCGACATGTTTCACCAGTAGCTTCCTCAGGGGATGTGCAAGCTATTGCAGAGTACAGCAAAAAAAAAAGAAGAAAAAATAGACATACATAGTAAAACTGTAAAGAAACAAAGACAAGGATACAGAAAATATGTATAATATATAGTATATTTTCTGTATCCTTGTCTTTGTTTCTTTGCAGTTTTACTGTGTATGTTTCTTTTTTTATTTTTTTGCTGTACTCTGCAATAGCTTGCACATCCCCTAAGGAGGCTACTGGCGAAACATGTCGTGATAGTGTGCATTGAATGTCTCCACTATTGGTTTCCAGGACGCCAATCGCTACAAAATTGCTTTGTAAACGACCTCACGATTTTTAATGTGTTGGTTTAATACTGTATCTTTCAATCAATAATAATTTAATTTTAAAATATCTACTTATTGAGTTTATGTAAGCACCGTCAAAATCCCAACTTTTTTCCCTACCTTTATTTGATTATTTCATTTTGGGATGTGGTGCTAAAATTGCTTGTGGGTGTTTTCTAGTAATTGGACCAACAACAAATCAACTTATTGTAGTATGTTTACAAATTTGGTGACCACAGATCAAGGATGTGTGGTTAGGTCAGTGGCTGGTGAAGCACTGCTAGTATCAGAGCCAGATACACACAGGTTACATACGCCGCGATCGTTAGAGCGAGAGCAATAATTCTAGCACTAGACCTCCTCTGTAACTCTAAACATGTAATCCGTACATTTTTTTAAAGCATCGTCTATGGAGATTTTTAAAATGGGGGTCCACCGAAAAAAAAAATATTAAAAGCCAGCAGCTACAAATACTGCAGCTGCTGACTTTTAATATATGGTCGCTTACCTGTCCAGGGAGCCCACGATGACGGCAGCTGAAGCCAATCTATCCGTTTCCTCTCGGATGCTGCCACTGCCATCCCCGGTAAGGGAATCAGGAAGTGAAGCCATGCGGCTTCACTTCCTGGTTCTCTACTGTGCATGCACGAGTCATGCTGCGCATCCTCACTGGTCCCTGCTGTCTTCTGTCATGAGAAGACAGCGGGGGAGGACAGAGTAGGCACCGGAAGTGGCGCAGGTCACCGAAAATGCCGCAGTGATCTATGCCAGATACCTGTGACATGTTAGGTATCTATGTACTTATAACATCATCTTTCACATTGTACAAAAAAATCAGGCTAACTTTCGTGTTTTTTTTTTTTTTCATGAAACTGTTTGTTTCCAAAAAACACAACTGTTTGAAAAATTGCTTCGCAAATACTGTGTGACATAAAAAGTTGCAATAACCCCCCATTTTATCCCCTAGGGCAGTGGTGGCAAACCTTGGCACCGCAGATGTTTTGGAACTACATTTCCCATGATGCTCAATTACATTGCAGAGTCCATGAGCATCATGGGAAATGTAGTTCCAAAACATCTGGGGTGCCAAGGTTCGCCATCACTGCCCTAGGGTGTCTGCTGAAACAATATAGATAATATTTGGGGGTTCTGAGTAAATTTCTAGCAAAAAAAATATGATTTTTACATGTATGAGAGAAGTGTCAGAATTGGCCTGGGTGGCAAGTGGTTAATTACCATAAGTAATATACAAATGATTATTATATATTGTTTTTAAGGTAATTTACTATATTTTCAAAAACTGTACTCAAGCAGGTGGCTTAACAGGCAAATTACTGAAGTTTGAAGCTATAACTTCAAACCTGTAATTTCACAGTAAATAGATAATAAATTATTATGTTATGACATATAGCATAATAATATATAATTTAGCTTGATTGAAACAGTACCTTTTCAACAGCAGCAGATTCTCATTCTCCCTCTTAACTGTGTGAGAAAAACATGGGATTATGGGTAAACCTTATTCACATAAACCCATGCTTTTTTCCTTGTAGTTAAGAGGGCTGGGCTGGACGGGAGCATGTGTCTTTTAGATACACGCCCCCTTCTATGACACTGCAGTGAGAGGACAGCCTCCACTGCAGCATTTTTATTGGACAGCTTGGGCCAATGGTACTTTACCATTGGTCCAATGCTCCAAGCTGTCTATTGAGCTCAGTGCCTCTGACAATAAGTGAGGAGAGGCACTGAGAGCTCCTCCTCTCAGTCTGCTGCAAACAGAATGTGCCAGCTTGTATTTAAACTGGCCGCTCTGTATGTAGCTTCTGACAGGCTGGGCAAGGAGCCCCGTATCTCCGGAGTCATAGATGATAGGAGCCTCACATTTTGACCAGTGGTGGGGCAGGACTTCAGCTATCTACCACCGAAACTTGATCGTTTTTTTTTGGGGGGGTGCTATTTTTTGATTTTTTTATGTTCATGGCTCTGCCTCACCTGCCTCCCCTGACTGCACGTCCCTGCCACAGATACAATAACTCAAAAAAAAAATTCTACTTAAAAAATTTTTTTTTTTCTACTGCAGAATCTCTGTGCATGCCTCCCACTGCCAGAGGGCAGTAAAACCCAACATGGTGCTCACTCAACAGAAACGCAGCTGCTGCATGTTGGAATTTGCTAAAACGGTGTTGTGACTGTGTGTGTTTTTAAACGCAAATTTTATGTGGTTTCACATAATAAAAAGTCCATTTTGAAGTGGTACCACAATTTCATTGAGAAAGGATGCATCTGTGATCAGAGAAAGGGACATTCAGGCTGACCATCGGACTCTGAGCAAGTTGTTGATCAGAGTCCGATAGTCAGCCTGAATGTCCCTTTCTCTTATCACAGACGCATCCTTTCTGTGCCCTAAGAGGTCAGTGCGCATAGCTAGCCCAGAGTTGCACGTTCTGCAATGCACGGTAAGCAAGATCTTATGCAAGTTGCAGTTTCACTGTTACACACTGCAATTGGTCCATTTACATCTGCAAGACAATGAAACACGACTTACATTTTGCAGGAATCTCAATGCGTTAATATAAAAAGATAACCTGCGATCTAAGATCATTTCCAGTGATGAGGCAACCTTCCATTTAAGATGCTCATCAAGTGTGTGTGATACCAACCGATACCACATGAAACTTTATGAGTTGATGCAACTGTAGCCACCAATGTGTAAGAATATTCCAATAAAGTTACATTCTATATCTGTTGGAAATCAAGGAGTGTTTTTTTTCTCATTCTGTATTTGGGTGTATTTAGTACACATTAAATATGCACTGTAAATTAATATTTTTAAGCTGACACGCAGCAAGCACATCCAAACACAATGCAAACACAGAAAACCATGTTGAAAACTGCAGAAGTCCAGTTGGGTTGAGTTCTTTTTTAAGTTTTCACTTTATTAGCAATATATGCTTATTATTGTAAATGGTGAAGCATTTGGCTGCAATTGGTTGCATAATGGCTACAGATGTAGTGAGGAGGTTCAATTGTGGTTCAACCAAACAGAATGGAGAATATGCATGATCTAAGCATGCCCGTGGAATGGTTGTTGATCCCAGACAAGGTTATTGCAGAATCTCAGAAACTATTAAACTCCTGAGATCTTCACACGCTACAATTTATCCCCACAGAAAATGTAATAATAGGGATCAATGAAGAAATGGAGTGCAAACTGAAAGCTAAATATCCTACAGTGGTGTGCCAAATAGGCAGTTCTGAACACGCAACATGCTGAACCTTGAAGAAGGCAGGCCACAGTAGCCCCAATTCATTCTGGGTCTCACTTCTCTCAGGTTTTATTGGTTATGGGATTACCAAAAATGGACAACTAAAGAGTGAAAAATATTGCCAGGTCTAACAAAATCTTTCTGCGGGAAATTAATGCTACTATTGAGTCACTAAGGAGCACAATCCCCAAGAAATGTTAAATGTTTTCTGAATCGATGCCCTGAAGAAATCAGGCTATTGAAAGCAAAGTAGGTACTACCTAGTCATACCTAATAATGTGGACTTTGAATGTACTATATACAAGAAACAAACAACAAACGTTGTTGAGTTTTTTAAGAGTGGTTTCATAGTTAGTTAGTAAGGTTGAATAAAGACACCAGTCCATCCAGTTCAACCCGAGTGAGTGTCTACAATTGTCCCTATCCCTGTACATTGCACACTGACATCGGTCCCTACCCTCAAGGAGCCCACAATCCAAGGTCCCCATTCATATACTAGGGTCAATTTTGGACAGAAGCCAATTAACCTACCAGCATGTCTTTGGATTGTGGGAGGAAACCCACGCAGGCACAGGGAGAACATGCAAACTCCAGGCAGGTAGAGTCATGGTTGGGATTTGAACCAGTGACCCTTCTTACTGCTAGGTGAGAGTGCTAACCATTACACCACTGTGCGGCCCATGGTTAAAAGGTTTAGATGTTAATTCTGAAGATTAAAATTAATATATTATCTTATTTTCAAAATATAATTCATACTCACTGTTCAGCAGCATGTAGTAAACTTTTTAAAAAGACTATGCAACCCCTTCTCAAAATACTTTGTACATGTCTTATATTCTTTACTAATCTCAGTGCACAGTTACAGTATTAGAAGAGGGGTTGTGTCACTATGGCAAGTATGAAGGTAAAGAGTGAATAATGCTGAGAATCAAGGTGAGAATAAAATGGTGAGTGTGGCTTCAAGAAGAAAACAATAGGGAGTAAGTGTGAATCTGATTGATTACAGGTACATGAGAGAATCTAGGCATTGGAGTAAAAAAGAACAGTTGATTTATAGTTAATTAAAATGTAGATCTATAGTATGCTTTTCTTGTTGTATCAGAAGGTTGTAAATGCAGAGATACATGGACCAAAATTCATCTGGTTTAGCAGCGACCAGCTGAATTTTGACCCATGAATAGGCAGGCTCTACTGATTGACTTCAGTATATTCAGCCTGTTGGCTATAGCGGGCAGCACTGATCATTGGCGGAGAAGTCAACCCAGTGGTTGAACTAAAAAAAAATATTAATGTATGGCCAGACTACTGTAACTCTCACTAGCTATTAGGACAAGTACAACAGTTCAGAAAAGGAAAACCTAATTAATCACCAATAAACTGACCCCCATAGTAGCTTCTCTTCTCCCAGCATGTACCAACACTATTTTGTAGGGGTCAGGGAATCTCCCACTCTACCGCTTAAGCAGCAGTACTGGCTAGTTATACTGTACGCAATCTGGGATGAACAGAACAAGCGATATTAAACCACCAAACACAAACAATATCCACTAGTCCAAAGACATTGCTTCTCCATCCATGGGAAGAATACTGAATGACAGTGCTGAGAAAGCTCACCATAAATTTCACATGTGCATGATGGGCTTTACGTCTGATTAAGCCCTCTACTTAAATCAGTTAAATGCATTTTAAGTGCATTTAAACAAAAGATGTTCAAAATCTTACAATTGATTTTCTTTCGTTTACTTGAATTTATTGAGAAAAATTAAGGAAAATGGGTACTTACGCAGTGCAGTAAGATTGTGCAATAGCACAAACAATTGATTTTCTTTCTAAAGCCTAGTACACATGTCAGGTGACGTTTCGGTCTATGTGTACTGGAGTCAATCTGACAGAAACTGGCCTTTCTGCCGATCAGCTCCTGATCAGTGTGTGTGAGGGGGGGCTGCCCCCCTATTAGAACACGATAGCATAGCAGGGGAGAGCTCTGTACTAACATCGGATTGATAGTACAGCGGCTCCAACCTGAGCTGTCAGCAGGTTGAACGAAAAAAAAAAGAAAAATTTGCAGTAGAAGGACGCTTGCTCTCTGTGTGGAAGCAGTGATCTATTTGTAGATATCTGATAGGCCCTCTGCTAATAAATGATTTGATTTTTTCAAAATCAAATTATTACTCAGTAATATTCACTGTTCAGCACCAAGCAGCAAACTTTTGAAAAAGACAATGTAACCCTTTCTCTATAAACTTTGTCAATTTCTTACATTTCTTATATTTTAATTAAGTACACAGTTACTAGAAGAGGGGTTGTGCCATTTTGACAAGAAGGTAAAAAGTGAACAATGCTGAGAATCAAGGTGTGAGATATGAGAACACAATGGTGAGTGTGGCCTCAAGAAGAAAACAATAGGGAGTAAATGTGAATCAGAGTGATTACAGGTACGTGACAGAATTTAGCCATTGGAATAAAAGGGAACAATAGGAGAACAAAAGGCAAACAATTTTAAACCGCCAATCACTAGCAGTGCTTTTAACAGTATGCTGTCCACAGACAATACTTAAGTTCCCCTTTTGAAAAAGGGGGTGTAGAGGCTGCAGATGCTGGAACATGTAACATTTTCCACCTTATGCTTCAAAACAAAAGATGTTCAGTGTCTTACAGTTGGTTTCCATTATAAAGCAGCTACATCCTGAGTAAAAAAACTGCATGCTGCAGAGAATGACCATATCTCTCTTTGTGGAAGCAGTGGTCTCTTTGCAGAGATCTGGCATGCTCCCTGCTAAAGCAGTGAGCTATCAGTCCAATGCTGCATCTGCTGCCACCACCTCTAAGACTGAGAACTGAGCAATCAAAGACCACTGATCACACAGTTATCGGTCTTCACAGAACATAGATCTGGTGACTGTCAGCTCTCTGCTTTACCGTTCCATGGCTTACTGGAGTGCCAGGCTGTGAAGAGGGTGAGAGAAACTGGCAGCACACTGATAGGCTGAGCCAGCTACCGCCCAGGCATCTGGCTGGATCCTGACATTAAAGTTGGGATCTCTCCAAAGTCTGGACTGGCTGAGTGATGTCAGCTGACAGCAGACCTTAGCCCGCTGCTGGCTGAATATGGGTCACAGGAGAGCAGAACAAAGTGCACTCCTGTGACCCACAGGAGATGTAGGGCCAAAAGAGGTTTGGCCCTACTTCACCTCTAAAAGTCCAAATGTATCCAATAATCTAAACAGAATCTTCCTTATAATAAAAATGTCATCTATTACGTTTGCCCATCCTCCAATTGGCGGAAAGAGCTGTATACCTCCAGAAAGGGTACCTGCTTTCACTGAGACATGGATGTGTGCTTTCGATTCATAGTACACCCAGTCAAAGCCAGCTTCAACTGCCAGGCGAGCTAACATGCCATATTTGTTTTTGTCTCGGTCTGAAGTTGTGATGTCAAGTGCACGTCCTTCATAGTGCAGAGAGTCATGGGCATGGTGTCCATCCTCGTCCCAGCCTTCTGTGACCCGTAGCTTCACTCCTGGCCACATATTCAAGACAGAGATAGCCAAGGCATTCACCCTATCCTTGCAGCGCTGTAAAAGATGAAAAGAAGGTCATAAATATGCAGAATATTTCATAAGCGCATATTTAACTTTTATTCAAAATAAAAATATGTAGCCAGGGTTGCTATTTGTCAGTGGGACTGCCTATGTCTTCACAACATTGTCATCTTTTCTGCACAGAATCCAAATTAAGCTATAAAAATGTATTTCTCTTGTATTTTTTATAACTTAAATGTAGAGAAACCAGTGCTTTTTTTCAACAGGAACTTGGGGGAACACAGTTCCGGCACCTCCAGAACTGAATGGCAAGGGTTGCTGGGGTGTGCAGGAGAGTCTATTGATGCTGTTGAGGAATCTATTTTTGCTGGAGGGTATCTATTTTTGGGGAGGAAGGAGGTCCACTGTTGCTGGGGGGATCTAGTGTTGCTGGGTGTGGGTCTTATGTTGCAGGGGGGGTCAATTATTGCTGGGAGGAATCTACTGTTGCAGGAGGGCTATTTGTAGCTGGCTGCTGGAGGGTCTATTGATGCTGGATGTAATTTTTTTTTCGGGGGGGGGGGGGGGGGTTTATTGTTGCTGATGGAGGTCTAATGTTGCTGGGGGTGGGTCTTATGCTGCAGGCGGTCAATCGTTGCTGGGTGGGATCTACTGTTGAGGGAGGTATCTAATGTTGCTGGCTGCTGAAGGGTCAATTGATGCTGGCTGTTGGGTATGCATTGTTGCTGGAGGGGATCTATTGTTGCTGGGCTGTCTATTGTTGCTAGATCTATTTTATTGCCTTTCTTGTTTTCATTAACAAACTCCATATACAATACTTCGTTTTGTAGTCTCTAAAAGGGGAAGTACTGGGAGGTGGGTAAGGGTTGGACCCAAGGAACGGTGCTCAGAGGTTTGTAGGGGGCAGGGTCAAGGGGTGACTCAGAGGGCCGGTGGGGGGGGGGGTTATATCTATGGGGAGCCCGTAACCTGGGCCAGTCAGGATTTCAGGAAACATCAGTTAGGCAGTTTGATGACCTTCTCTAGTTGATATTGTTACTAGCATGTCAAGTTCGTCTTCTCTCCTTGCTGTTCACATGATCTGTAAAGATCTGCCTGGACACTCCATGTGCCTAAATTCTATGGATGGCTGAACTTTGAGAGATTTTTTAACTAGATGTAATCTAAACCTTAATTTATATAAAATCCATAAGAAATTAGCATTGACCAGGGGTCAAGATTATATGCTATATTATATTATATGCCATGATTATAGTTTGCTGAAATATTTCATGTACACTTTCAGGCCAAATGGTGATCTGGAAGATTCCTACTACAAGACTGTAGTTCATCTTTACTTTGGGAACATAAATTGGTTACTTTACCAATTTATTTTCACTTTTTTAATGTACATTGTACATTTCAATACACACATTAATAAGCAACATATTTGCAGCACATTTAATTTAATTTCTTCAGTGTATCAGCCCAAAAGACACCCATACAGCAATTACTAAATGAAACAGCCCACAATGGACAGTTTCGGTAAATAATAGGAACACAACTTCAACAATGTAAATCCTAATGATATATTCCCTAAAAAATACACAGTAGGTATGGCAAGAATAAGAATCGGCTCCTGAATTTAAATACATTTTTTAACAATAAAATAAAAAATTAAGCTCAACAGCAGTATATTCCACTTATACATACTGGATATTACAGCCAACATGCTGGAACAGCTAGAGCTAGCACTGCTAGTTGGCATTGGAGTTAATGAAGAGTACCAGTGCTCATGATTTTCAATCAATACATCTAAGAGTAGGCAGAGGCGGTGCAGGTGTGATTTCCAGTGCTTTGTTGTGTCACTGTATCAACTGGTATAGATGTGAAGAAATCGAGTACGGGAAGGGTCAGAACATCTGTCTGGTTCTACTGTTGTGTGTCTCTTAAGCCCCATACACACTATCAGATTTTCTGCTGATTTTTACCAAAACCATGTAGTGCAAGGGCCTGCCTGATTGCATACAAATTTAAACTCCTAGGGCTTGACCTCATATTACATGGTTTTGGTAAATCTGAAGGAAAAAATCAGCAGAAAAACTGATAATGTGTATGGGGTTTTGATGCTACCAATGGACATGGACTGTTGTTTGAAAGACCTGACCTCTGAACAATCATTCAGTAGAACACTTTTAAAAAAGCTATATAAAGAGTGGCTACAGTGATTTTAGTCAGGATCTGCCTAGAGAGATTCCAGGAGGATCCTGAAGGGATTTTTTTCTGTAGATTTGGCTGTGGGATTTTACAAATAGCCCATCACAGGTGGGCAGTTTAAGCAATTCTTTAAGGACTACTGTATCAATAGTTTTCAATGCCACAGCTATGTAAAAAAAGAGGTAGTATACTCACCCGTCCTGTGGTCCGTGCCTTCTACCTTTCCTCCATTTCAGAGATGGTAGTAGACGCAGTCCAGAAAGGTATACTACCTCTTCTCTAACAAGAAGCTAGCACTGGAATTTATTGATGGCCCTGACAGGATCTCTTTGAAGGAAATCAGCTGAGATGAGCAGTTGCCACCCATTTTCATTTGGGGTGAGTGAAGAAAGACGTTCAGGCAGCTCCACTTCAGTCCTCTGCCTGCCGGCCTAAAAAAATGAAATCGCTCCTTTGACATACACCAACTAAGCATGGGTGGTACCAGGGGGAGTTTTGGTTTAGTTCCTGCCAGTATTCTTTCAACACATTTGGGTAAAATTTAGCAAATTTAGAATCATTCAAAGGCTTAGGGTTAAATATGCTGAAACTGACATGTCATGCTGACCTGGTGTTAATAAATCTGTACAAAATTTGGAACTGATTGCCTTTCAACATGCTATAAATGTTCTAGTAAATTCACATTTAATGTGTAGCGTGTAGTCTGGATTATTCTTATTACTATGAAAGGACCTTTTTGTGTACTCGGGTTCAGAGAAAGATGGATAACAGAGAATGTTACCCTGAACCATCTAATGTTTTGTTAGCATTGGCATTGTAAAATACACACTTCACAGAATATTTATGATCTTCTAAAGAATGTATCATCTGTTGAAAAAAAGTATGGTGGAAAAAAATTCAGATGTAAGAGAAGTTGCAGTAGGAAGCCCTGTAGACCCATGTATTAAGTAATAAGGCATGGAGCTGTGAAAGAGGTCAACATTCTGGTTCTTCCCAGATAATAATTCTACCTAAAGTGAGCATTACCCCAACATTTTATATTCCTGGTATGTGCCTGCTGTACCATGAAATTGTGTTAAAAAGTATCCTGTTCTCTTTGTATTGATCCTTTGTGTGGAATACATGGTGATCCTGCCAGTCTTTCTGCTTTCCTTACATTGGCAAACACAAAAATGTTATTTTGTAACCAACGAAAGACTGTATGGACACCCGAAACCTAAGATGATAGAGAACCATTGGTTATCATGTTTTTCAGAGTGAGAGGGTAGGTAAGTGGGGGAAGGTTAGATGAGGCAATATGAGGATGTAGAATCTATTGGGTAAAAATGATGTGGATGGAGAAACAGGTAGGTTGGGGGAAATGAAGGAGAAAGGAAAGAGGGAGAATGAAAGGGAAGGAAGTAGAGTAAAGCCCCATACACACTATCAGATTTTCTGCTGATTTTTTCCTTCGGATTTACCAAAACCATATAATATGAGGTCAAACCTTAGGAGTTTCAATGTGTATGCAATCAGGCAAGCTCTTGTACTACATGGTTTTGGTAAACCTGAAGGAAAAACTCGGCAGAAAATCTGATAGTGTGTATGGGGCTTTAGTTGTAGGTTATCTGGTTTAGCATGTAACCCATGTGAAAGTGCAAAGCCTTTTTGTCACAAGAACATAAACATCCATGATTGCATAAGCCAAGTATACATGCAGCAACATCCAAGAGGAGATGACTACATACGAAGCTCTCAAACACTGATCACCAATCGTTTCAATATACTTACAAATAAAGTCACCATACACCCTGGCCATCTGCCTAATCACTGCTGATCAAATACTTATACTTCACACAGGGCTGTAAGGCCTGGTTCACACCTATGCATTTTTTTGTGCGTTTTCAGTTTTGCAGAAACACACTACAGTCCATTTAACATGATTTCCCATGGATGTAGTTCACATCTGTGCATTTTATGGATTTTTTTCCTGGTTTTTGGTTACATAGACAATCAATGGTTTACAGATGTGTATTGAAAAAAAATGCAAAATGCACTAGCAATATGCAAACTGCAACCCGCACAAGTGAATAAGGCCTTAAAGGAGGATATGCTAGGAACTGAATCCTAACAATTTGCCTAAAATGTAATGTGATTACTGAGCAGTATGTAGGTTAGTTCCCAAGTCACAACTCCAATTCCAATGAGTAGAAGTTAGTAACTAATGCTGGAAAGTAACACTTTTTTGATTATATTTAACCTAAATCTTTTTTTCATTCAAACTAGAAAAGTATATGTTGTCCATCTTGGAACTCCTTACACTGGAATTGTATCTCCTTGGCTGCAAGGCTCCGAGTGTACTGATAGCTGCCTGTAAACCCTGCAGCACTGAGGGGTGCTTCATAGCGTGTGTCCCAAAAATAAAGCCTCCCCACCAACCTAATGCCTTTTAGTACTGGAATCCTGTTCACGGCTGTCACTCCATTTTCACCTTTTGTCTGATTCACTGTCTGCCTTTCATTTTTCTTATATAGCATCCTCTTGTCTTAGGCCATACCATTCTAAGCTTTCCTAATTCTGTAATTCGGTACATCTGCCTTAGAACCTATTTTTTTCATGAATTGGTAAAGGACGGAGTGCATTTTTTCTAATAGATGTTTACATTTAGAAATTACAAAACTGCTGCTCCAGGCTTCCTGGGTTGGTGCCCATCCTCCTTACAGCACCCACGGGCACAGCCAGTTATCTCTGGTATGCCAGCTCTGCAATCAGACAGAGTTTCCCAGCCGCTGGCGCAGATAAGTTTCATGAGACCTGAATTACCCAAACCCAAACATATATAAAGTTGCGGTTACCAGATTTTACAACATTGGTCAACTTCAGTGTAATGTGATCAACTTCTGTATTTATTTAATACAAGTAATATCAATAATGGAAATGATTGATACAAATGCATGGAGCCCATAGATCATAAAATAAGACATTTTTTGTCTATAAAGCCATTGAAAAATAACGATAAGCAGGAGATACTCAGAGAACCCCACATTGTCCAAATTCATATTGTGTTCATCTGGCTAGAAGCATTGTAGTCCAGTTCTAAAGATAGGATAATCCTTACCAGTCATAAATCACCCCACTATGAAATACACAAAGGCACCAAGGTTGCACTTTTTAGCCTGTATTGTTCACATTAGCCCTCAAAACAATTGTCTGCGTCTTTAGAGACAATCCTGATATTATCGCCATAAATAATGAACTATGAAGATTTGCAGACCGTATTATTTATACTTTTTATAACATCACTCTTATAACAATAACTAAGTTATTTATGTTTAATTTTTTTAGGATTACTGTAAAAAAATAAGAATTCCAAATCCAAGGCACCTAAACCAGCCCGGAAGCACTTTGTCAATCCAACCTACTAATTGACTTATAAATGTAACCTTGTGGCTGCCAGAAGCTAAAGTGTATTTAAAGCCCATTTTTTTTTTTTACGTTTTGGATAAAGTGGGGGAAGACTGAAACCCCTGTTAGTTTCCATGTTGAATTGGGGAAATTTCCTGTAGACAAAGCAGAAAGTGAGAAGAAATTCTTCCAAATTGAACGGAAATCAACTTTTAGGGTCGATGGCATTGGCTCTTGTTTACTCTAAGGCCGCGTACACACGGGCGGACTGTTCGCCCAACCTTGTTCGTCAAACAATCCGACAAACAGTCCGCTCAAAATTTGCATGAGCGGACTTGACCACACACGATGAACGAACAGTCCGCTGAAAGCGTGCGCGATGACGTGAACGGCACGTACGACGGGACTAGAAAAACGACGTCCTATACACTGCAATGCAACCTTCGGCGTGTAAATCCTTTCTGAGCATGCGCGGAACTTAGTTTGACGAACAAGCCTACACACGAGCGGACTGTCTGCTCAAACCAAGTTTCAGCGGACTGTCTTACGGGAATTCCGAAAAACTTTGTTCGTCAGACTGTCCGCTGAAACTGTCCGCTGAAGCCCACACATGAGCGGACTGTCCGCTGAAACACTGTTCAGCGGACAAAGTTGGGCGAACAGTCCGCCCGTGTGTACGCGGCCTTAGTGAGTTTCCATTACAAGTCTCTGGGGAATCAAAATATGATTGAAGCAGGTCAAATGCAGGTCAAAAGGAGGTTAACTGGAGGCTGAATGCACTTGTCAATAGATTCTGAATGATCTCAAAAGCATGTCAAACTGATGTCTGATAATATTGACACATGTCCAAAGCTCAATTACAGAGACTCTTAAAGCGGAGTTCCACCCAAAAATGGAATTTCCGCTTATCTGATTCCTCCGCTACTCCGGTGCCACATTTGGCACCTTTCGGGGGGAGCGGGTACCTGTTTTTTACAGGTACCCTGTCCCCACTTCCGGAAGACCGGGCCGCAGTGAATTACGCCAGCGGCTCAGCCCCCCTCCCTCTCCCATCCCTTCAGCTGGGCCAGTAAGAGAGTGCAGCGTGCTTCACGCATGTGCAGTAGGGACCCGGTCATGAAGCCAAAAGGCTATATTGCCGGGTTCCCTTACACGCAATAAAGGCGGCAGCACCCGACCAGCCGATCCAAACATCGACTGCGGTGCCAACATCGCTGGACTCCAGGACAAATAAGTGTCCTAATGTTAAAAGTCAGAAGCTACAGTAGGTGTAACTGCTGACTTTTAATTTATAACAGGGCGGGTGGAACTCCGCTTTAAGCTGGGTACACACAAACTGAAAATTGGCCACATTTCAATCTGCCTGCAGCCCTTCTCGTTTGACCAAAGAGGATTGTTTGAGTACTAATGCCATGTACACACGATATGAATTTTGGTCGGAAAAAGCTCTGATGGTTTCCCTGATGGAATTCCGATGGGATTTTGCTGAAGCTGTCTTGCATACACACAATCACACCAAATACCGACCGTCAAGAATGCGGTGACGTACAACACATACGACGGGACTAGAAAAAGAAAGTTCAATAGCCAGTAGCCAATAGCTTCCATCTCATAGCTGAATCTGAGCATGTGGGAGTTTTTGCACGTCGGAATTGCATACACACAAACGCATTTTTGGATAGGAACTTTTTTTGACCAAAAAATTGAGAACCTGCTCTCAATCTTTTACTGGCCTAAATTCGGCCAGCAAAAGTCTGATGGAGCATACACACAATCGCATTTTCCGATAAAAAGCTTTCATCTACCTTTTGCTGGCCGAATTTCCGATTGTGTGTACGCGGCATAAGTGTAATTTCTGTCTGCTGCTTTATTCTTCTGCTCTCTGCACGAATCACTTCTGACATCATTTTCTTGACACCAAGATGTAAAAAGGTATCAGAGAGGAGGGAGCTCCAGCACACAACATGTGATTGACAACATCATCTCTGTTCCTGTGTGAAGGGGGTATGTAGCCTCATCAGTGTACATCAATGAAGGAGAAAAATTACCTGTTTGCAAAATGTATTAACAAGATATAAAATGGTTTTGTATTTTTTATTTTTTTATTTGGTCTTTCTTAATTTTTTTAACAAAAAAAAACCCAGAGGTGAGCAAATACCACCAAAAGAAAGCTCTATTTGTGGGAAAAAAATTATAAAAACGTCAGTGTAGCATGACCACGCAATTGTCATTCAATGAGTGACAGCGCTAAAAGCTGAAAATTGGTCTGGGCAGGAGGGGGGTTTAGGTGCCCAGTAAGCAAGTGGTTAAAGCGGAACTGCAGCCTGCTCACATAATTTGTAATAAAAACATCTCTGCCATTCTGAAGCTTCCCTCCAACCATTTTGCATATCATTTTATATATACTGCGATTCTGTACTTGCCAAATATGCTGCAGAAATCTCCCTCCACTAAGTCTGGCTGCATCCATTTTAACTGTGGGCAGCTGAAGCTGCTGCCTGTTCACTTCCTGGATTTACACAGACACACACCTCCAGCTCTGCAGCCCTCATTGGCCCTCCTTCATGGAAAACTCTCACTAGAGTGAGAGGGAGAGAGCTGGGCATGATGTCATAAGCCTAGGCTTTTTTTTACCAGGCAAGAAACAGGAAGTGGGCTGTATAAGGTATTTACTGGCAGAAAAAAAAATGTTTTACTATCCAAAGTTAAAACAACAAGGGCAGAAGATTTAATAGATGGAAAGATGAAAAAATGACTGAAGTTCCGCTTTAAGGGAGAAGTGGCGACTAGAGGTGAATTAAAAGGTCACTGTATTCTCAAACTAGAGTGTTTGCATACAAGGTCTTTCGAAATGCACCCGTGTTTGCCCTAAACCTCTCTAAGGCCGCGTACACACGGGCGGACTGTCCGCCCAACTAGGTTCATCAAACAGTTTGACAAACAGTCCGTTCAAAATTAGCATGAACGGACTTGACCACACACGACGAACGAACAGTCCGCTGAAAACTTGCGCGATGACGTGAACAGCACGTACGACGGGACGAGAAATTCGACGTCCAATACACTGCAATGCAACCTTCGCCGTGTAAATTCTTTCTGAGCATGCGCGAGACTTAGTTTGTCGAACAAGCCTACACACGAGCGGACTGTCCGCTCAAACCAAGTTTCAGCGGACAGTCTTACGGAAATTCCGAAAAACTTTGTTCGTCAGACTGTCCGCTGAAACTGTCCGCTGAAGCCCACACACGAGCGGACTGTCCGCTGAAACACTGTTCAGCGGACAAAGTTGGGCGAACAGTCCGCCCGTGTGTACGCGGCCTAACAAGGACACAGACAGCAACAAAAATCTTATAAATTCCAGTGTAAATCATATTACTGGATATTTGGGAATCTGTATAACTGCAGACTACACATCCTTATATATGGCTTGCATTCCTAAATTCTTCTTATGCAATTAGATTTTTGCAACATCTTGAGAATAAACTTGTTTCCTGACCCCCATAGATCCTATATAGAAATTTTGGAGTGCTCGTTCACACTATGCCATTCTATTGCAGTACGTTACCACACATGAGTTAACACATGGTTAAAGAGGAAGTAAACCCTGATGGGTTTACTTCCTCTTTGATTCCCTGCAAAGGCAAAGCATAATGGACTACTATACATCGCATAGTAGTCCATTATGTGTCACTTACCTGACACAGGAGCCAGCGAAGTCACCGATGTCCCCTGTAGTTCCGAGCGTCCATCTTCTTGGTGGGTCTCTGTGGGTCTCGCTGCTCCGGCGCTGTGATTCGCCAGAGCAGCGTTGACGTTACTCCCGCGCATGCACACGGGAACCGACACTCGCGGCATAGCGCCGCGATCTGCGGCTTACCCAGTGCGCCTGCGTGCCGCTGTCTATGGCGCATGCGCCATAGACAGCGGTGGCTGTCTTCAGGTAAATATCTCCTAAACTGTATAGGTTTAGGAGATATTTCTTGGACCGACTGGTAAGCCTTAATCTAGGCTTACCTGTAGGTCAAAGTGGTTTGTAAGGGTTTACAACCACTTTAAGACAGCCCATTCATTTGGAATGAGCTGCCATTGCACCCCAACTACAAATAAAGTGCATATGACCCCTTTATAAATGCAGTGCACAAGAATGTGTGCTGTAGTGTGCTGTAGCTCATATATATTGCCCAATGCCATTGTTACTATGTGTGACACTTGTTATCATGTATTAACACAATGCATATGTCTGAAGAGTACCTGAATGTTCTTTGCAAGGCTAGTGTACACAGGCATTTAAACGTTCGATTTAAAAAAAAACAAAAAAACAAACACGCCTTTACCTTTGCACAGAGCAGCCCCACTCCTCTTCTTCTGGGGTTCCCCGCCAGCGCTCCAAGCCCCTCCTCTTTATCGGGTGCTGTTTTGCATGGGGGCACCCATGTGGGCTCGCTCCCCAGTCCCGCTGCTGCGTCCACTGATGCAGATAGCGGGACTCGACCCCACCCCCCGTTCTTGTGTCACAGCTTTTGATTGACAGCAGCGGGGGCCCAATGGCTCCTGCTGCTATCAATCTGTCAAATGAGGAGAGCAACAGCGGCTGGAGCCGCTGCCTATGTGCACGTCACTGGATCGGATCAGATTCAGGTAAGAAAAAGAGGGGTCTGGAGGGGAGCTGCAACACAGAAGGTTTTTCACCTTATAGAGGAAGTAAATCCTGATGGGTTTTACTTCCTTTTTTGTTCCCTGAAAGTAAAAGCTAGACCATTTACTCGCAAACGAAGAACCGCAATTTCCCTGATGTCCCCATTGTGGCCGCATCCATCTTCACCCCTCTCCCTTCCGGGGCTGTGAACTTCGGCTCTGTGACTGGCCAGGGTTGTGTGACCTCACTCTCATGCACACGGGAACCACCGGTCATGGCACAGACCCTTTGGAAACGCCACGATCGCACCCTTGCTTCAGTGTGCACGCACCTATGACATCAGCGCACGTGTATATGGTAAATATCTCTAAACCATGCAAGTTTAGGAGATATTTCCAGTACCTGCAGGAAAGCCTTATTATAGGCTTACTTGTAGGTAAATGTGGTGTAACTAGGCTTACAACCACTTTAATACATAGAATGCATTAAGGTGAGAAGCCTTAAGGCTTTACAACCACTTTAAGATGCATGTGGCATGATTTCGAAACATGTTAACATGTGTTTATAATGCATTCACACTAACTTGAATATTAAAGATAAAACACAACCTGTTTTAAAGCAGATCTTCAGCACCCCCCAAAAAAAACAACAAGATAAAAATGAATAGCCAATCAAAATATAAAATAAAATAAGTCAGCTTTTGTTGTAATATTTACTTCCAATTAGCAGCTATCCTCCATGGTACTTCTTTTCTGCAATGAGATATCCTTAGTCTGATGGCCAGCATCATTCAAACAACCTCCTGTGAGCTCAGACTGTCCTGGACCTACTCCAATCTTTGACTGGACAGTGAAAGCAGAAGCAGCACAGTAATCAGCTCAAATCTCTGCCAGTCTGCTTTCTTCTGATTATCTCCTTTTGCTGCTTCTTCCTCTCACACTCCAGCCCTGCTGCCCGTGGACCGGAAGAGGCTAAAACTAGATACTTGTAATAAAAATTACATTTAATTATGGAAAAATTACTACAGAATTGCAATAATTGGTGTCTACTATATCTGCCCAGAGTTCAGCTTTAACTTCTCAAAATGACCATGTGTGATCTCAAATGCCAATGTAGTCTATCCCTGTAGTCCATACACTAAATTATCCGGACAACTGCTAAATACCGACTGCAACTGAACCACCCAAAAATGAAATAGGACTTTAACGGATATGCCACTGTCATTGAGGTAAGCACATACACAGTTTTTTCATAAAAATATGAATTTATTACAAAAAGCATAAAATATTTTTCACTTTGAACATCAGGCCATATAGAACATTGGTCCCCATTGATACTCAATCCATAAAAATTTGAAAGATGCTTGTGCATGTAGTAAGCTGACACGTTTCGCAGAATCAAAGACTGCTCCTTCTATAATAATAATTCAATTTACAATACCTTTTTAGGGATCTCCCATATTGTCCCACACATAATGCAGCAAAAGCAGACCCCATGGGTCCCTCTATGAGATATTTCACCTCTACAGAAATGGTTTAAAGGAAAGTGCTGTATTCATTCCGGGGGGCATGGTTGCCTTTTGGTTATAGATTCATTTAGCCTCCTGTTGTAGGAACTTACTGTCAAAATTACCCCCCTTTGTTGCTGAAGAATTACTTCTAGAGCAAAAAATGAGATAACTGAAGGGTCATAACTGTGATTAAGGAGACCCTGTATTCTTTAAACAAATGTGCGTTGACCTGATGTCACAATGACTGTAACATCATTGATCATCACTGGATGTTGGTCTGTCTTTTGCTTATGATGCTGTGGATTGCAAGTAATCAATATTTTGAAACTTGGTGAGCACTTATAATAATGATATTGTAATATATATATATATATATATACACACACATGTTAAAAGTTAAACGATAAAAATTAAACGATAATGTTATTTCTATGATTTTTTTTGGAATCTGATTGACATGTATATATATATATATATATATATATATATATATATACACACACACGTTAAAAATTAAATGATACTAATGTTATTTCTATCATGTTTTTTGGAATTTGATTGAAGAAGTAGAGTTGCCCAGAAGAAGCAGTCTTTGATTCTGTGAAATGCGTCGGATTACTGCATGCGCAAGCATCTTTCAAGTTTTTATGGATTGAGTATCAATGGTAGCCAATGTTCTATATGGCCTGATGTTCAATGTGAAAAATATTTTATGCTTTTTGTAATAAATTCATATTTTTATGATAAACTGTATGTGCTTACCTTAATGACAGTGAAAAATCTGTTAAAGTCCTATCACCTTGCGGAAGAGTGGTGTCCTCCCAATTTTTTCTTCTTAAATATTTCCTAAGCATGTGGCTATGACAAACTGTCTCTAGAACTGGTCCAATAATTATATAAATATATATATATATATATATATATATATATATATATATATATATATATATATATATATATATATATATACCAAAAATTAAATACTCTTTTATGATTTGGGACATGTAAATGTTTGAGCAAATAAACCCCTTTTTTTCACTGCTAAATATCTAAAAGTTTATTTTTGTCCACAAAAATAAAGCTCCTTTTATGTTTTTAGGCAAAATAATAATTATACAAACATAATTCATTTTATGGCTCCTAATGGAATTTTAATTTTGATTGTAAAAAAAAACGAAAGAATTTCCTGGAGGGAATTTTACAGTTATCTCTTGATTAAATGGTTGGCCATATTTTTTTTACCAATAAAATTCCAACATAAAATGTGTGAAATAATCGCAAGACACATGTGACTGTTTTTTATGTTTAATGCCACTAGGACAAACTCAAACTTAGGGGTAATCTATTATTATAATTAAGATATATTCTGGTGTGTTTGGAAATTGCATATAGAGTTATATAAAAAAAATAGGCAATAACAGCTTCTTTAGTGAGGCTACCATTCTTTTAGTCTTCCAAAAGGCTTTGTCCACCTTCCCATCCTATTTTTTAAACTAAATTATCCTCTACCATTCTCCTTTTGTATATCTGCTGCATGATTTTTTATTAACAATATATTATTAAATCATTTCTAATATATGAGTGTCAGAGTACAAATTCAGGAAGTGAAAACATATGTTTATAATGTCACTTCACTGTTTTTACTAAAATATTCCAGACAGAGCAACAGTAATTGTTCTAAAAGTTGTTCTTAAAATGTTGGCCACACGCTAGTACATATTCAAACTAACGTGCCTATGACTATTTATACGAACACTCATATGAAAATTCTCAGTACATTTGAGAGCTTGAGGAAAGTAGTTTGAAAGTACTACAAAGCTTTGTTTTCTCTTAGCATTCGATATTTGAATGAATGTGGTTTCCTAAATGGAAACCACATTCACTGTTGGAAATTAGATTGTTTGAGAAAACTTTTTCCTCTTGCTCCTTTGAGTTTTTTCGGCACTACAGTCAAAAACAAATGTCGATTTGACCACACTAATGAATCGAAATAACCTTCTGATGTAAAATTTACTTAATTACAGCGGCGGGGGGGGGGGGGGGGGGTGGAAGCAACTGATTAGAGCCATAGGCTCCAATTGGCGTCAAGAAAACCCAGCTGTGTTAGAAAAACGAATGAATGTTCGCTTTCCTAACACTAAACCGCCTCCCCGCCAATCAGGTGCTCCGATCTGTTACCTGTCACTGTGATTGGACCCCTGTCAGGTGTCCAATCATAGCAGAGGACAGGAAGAGAGGACGGGAGAAGACATCGAGGAGCTGTCCCACCGCCACCGAGACAGGGTAAGTACAGACAGCGGGCGGGGGACACACTGTCAGCATTTAATATGGCACAGTGGCTGCATTTGATGGGGCGCAGTGGGAGCATTTGATGGGGCGCAGTGGGAGCATTTGATGGGGCACAGTGAGGCTGCATTTGATGGGCACAGTGAGGCTGAATTTTATGGGCACAGTGGCTGCATTAGATGGGGCACAGTGGCTGCATAAGATGGGCACAGTGGCTGCATACAATGGGTACAGTAACTGTATTTGATGGGGCACAGTGACAGCATTTGATGGCACAGTGGCAGCATTTGATATGGCACTGTGGCTGCATTTGATAAACACAATGGCAGAAATTGATGGGCACAGTGGCTGCGTTTGATGGCACAGTGGCTGCAATTGATTGGCTTTTTTTTCAGAATTTTTCAGTTTGTTTGCTCCCCCCCTAAAAATTTTGACCACCAGCCCCCACTGCATCTAAGAATTGGTAAGCTGTCCTATAAAAAATGTTTGTTTTCGGGTTTAATACTGCCTTAACTATGTTTCCTAATAAAACAAAAAACGAACAAGTTAGTGGAAGCAGATATGAATACTATTCCTCTATACCCTAGTGACCTCTAGCTTGTAGCACAGCCATTTTTCCAGAGTGCATGAAGCCATTTGCTGTTTAGCTTTCAAAAATACTGTATAAAGACTATTTCATCTAAAAGTATTGGGTTATGAATTTGCTAAACCCATGGAATCCCTGACAAAGAGATCACTAAACAACTGAAATACCTATACGTGAACTATTTTGACTGCTAAATGATTAGTCATTTTGTGGTAAATCAGACACTTCCATTCCATTGGACCACTTCAGCAGAGAATTTTGATCCATCTATGGTGGTTCCTGATCCAGAGAAGTCGATCTATTGATCAACTTCTCTTGAATTGGCTTGTTGTAAAATTTTCCCAATTGGCTGCAGTGCTGTTCAGTGTATTGTGACAAAGGAGGAGTCCCTGATGTCAGAATACAATAGTACAACAGGGAGGATTCCGCCATCCATCTTGCTTGTGTGAACGGGGGAATCCATTCCGTTTTTTTTAGTTCAGTCTATTGGCTAATGGAAAAAGACTGATCTATGTATGCCTAGCTTCAGTGGCGTAACTAGAACCTTCAGGGCCCCGATGCAAGAAACCATTAAGGGCCCCCCTGAACCCCAGCCAGGGCCCTTCCCTCTGAGTCCGGCGGTGGAACTCCAGGGCGTGGTCACAGGTATGACCTTTGTGAGCCCTGTAGTTCCACCACTGGTATCAGTAGTTTTTATTTTTAGGTGCCCCATTGGGGGACTGTCCCTAGGCAGGATGGAGTCCCCGTCCCCAGAAGAGATGAGGTCCTTTTCTCCAGGGCAGATGAAGTTACTGCACCCAGGGGAGAAGGGGTCCCTGTCCCCAGGGGAGATGGGGGTCCCTGTCCCCATGTGAGAAGGGGTCCCTACCCCCAGGGGGAGATGGAGGGGGTATGTAATGGTGTGTAGAGGGGGCTGCATGGGCTCCCTGCATCGAAGGGCCTGGTTGCGGTCGCAACTGCTGCACCCCCTATAGTTACGCCCCTGCCTAGCTTAACGCCTACTACAGCTAGGCAGGCCATACATGACTCATATTTTTCATTCAATCAGAAGGTTAAACAAAATAAAATGATCAGATTCCCCAATCTACACATTCAAAGTGGATGGGGGAATCACTCCCACTGAGCTACTGTATTCTGCCAGTGGGGAGCCGTCCAGCTATAGCCGTTGACACTGATCATTTATGAAAAACAGACTTGTGTACAACCACCTAGCCCATACATGGATCGAAATTCAACTGGTCCATGCTGAAGAGTACAATTTGCTCCAGGTCCCATCCCTAGCTTGTCATAGGACAATGAAAGTGGTAGCTTAACTTGGCCTGAAGCAAGTGACAGCAGCAAAACCAGAGAACCACTGACTACCACTCACAGCTGTGTCCCCTACTCTGTCTCTCCTCACACTGGAACCTTGCCCTGACCCAATATGGCCACATAAGATCACGAAGGAGTGGCAACGTTTAATGGGATTACTGCTCTCCCTTGTGACACCTCTGTAGGCTGCAGGGGAACATATGCCTCTAAGAACTGCACTTCATCCCCGAGGCAGCAAGACGCCACCTGCTGGGTGGAATAGGAACTACACCTGCCAACAAGGTAGATGGCTGAACTCCACCCCTTCCCTGTGATATTGTATACTGACAGTGGGGGACTACTCCAGTCATGTCCAGTCCAGTCATGTCAGAACACATTAATCAGTGCTGCGGTCAATCAATCACTAATCAGTGCTGCAGACTTTCCTTGTTTGAGAGAAGTCAATCATTAGAGTGGGAATGGCAAAAGATGGATCAAAATTTAGCTGCTCCCTGCTGAACCAGCTGTTTTTTTGATCCATCTATGGCCAGCTTTACTCTACTCCAAAAAAAAATTTTTGGTTTAAGATGCACTTCAGAAGTGAAGTGCATGTATTATAGAGATATATCGTATATTTTTCTATTTTCCCAAACATATCAGGGTATATTTCTAAAGCAATAAATCAACCTTTCACCAAACATTCCCTGGTTTTGAATCCATCACATCCATCACTTTCACTGAAATCACCTGTACCTAGAACCACAAACCAGTACAGCGCATCACAAGTCCTAGCGTTCAATGTCCAGGGTGGATAGCGCCCCCCCCCCCCCTTTTCTCCCCCCTCCATTTTTTTTCTCTTCTTTTTCCTCCCTCTTCCCTTTCTTCTTTTTTTCCCTCCGTTTGGTTCCTTTTGGGTTTTAGGCACATTATGAAGGAGAAATACAAAGTTGGTGGATAGTCGCGACTCCCACCTCTTCATAACTATAAGGGTGTTTTTCCCCCCCCCTTTTTTTTCTTTCCTCCTCTTTCTTTTTGAAGAGGAAGTCACTATATCACATATAAGGTGAAAGACATACCACATGATTTAACTCCCGCATGTCAGTCCCAATTTTGGCCACGATTTCAGAGACATCTGTGCAACACATATGTCAATGTAAATCACAGCCCGAAATAGCAAAAAGTAGTACAGAAACTACTTTTTGAAATCGGCGCAGCTCCGCAGATGCAGCATCACACCAATTAGGACGGTGCCATTGACTGCAATTGTCGCTGATTTGACATGTCAAATTGCATGTCAAAACGCTCCAGTGTGAACCAGGGCTAAATCTATGTCTCCTTTGCCAAGATAATCCATCGACCTCACAGGTGTGGCATATCAAGATGCTGATTATACAGCCTTAGGCTGGCCACAATAAAAGGGCACTCTAAAATGCACAGTTTTATCACACAGCACAATGCCACAGATGACGCGGAGGGGGCGTGCAATTGGTATGCTGACTATAGGAGTGTCCACTTGAACTGTTGCCCTTGAATTGAATGTTCATTTCTCTGCCATAAGCCATCTCCAAAAGCATTTCAGAGAAATTGGCAGTAAATCCAACTGGCCTCACAACCACAGACCACGTGTAACCACAGCCCAGGACCTCCCCATCCAGCATCTTCACCTCCAAAATTGTCTGAGACCAGCCACCTGAACAGCTGCTGCAACAATCGGTTTGCATAACCAAAGAATTTCTGCACAAACTGTCAGAAACCGTCTCAGGGAAGCGCATGCTTGTCATCCTCATCGTGGTCTCGACCTGACTGCAGTTATTCGTCGTAACTGACTTGAGTGGGCAAATGCTCATATTCGATAGCGTCTGGCACTTTGGAGAGGTGTTCTCTTCATGGAATCCTGTTTTTCACTGTACAGGGCAGATGGCAGACAGCGTGTATGGCGTTGTGTGGGTGAGCCGTTTGCTGATGTCAATGTTGTGGATTGAGTGGCCCATGGTGGCGGTGGGGTTATGGTATGGGCAGGCATATGCTATGGACAACGAACACAGGTGCATTTTGAATGCACAGAGATACCGTGACAAGATCCTGAGGCCCATTGTTGTGCCATTCATCCACGACCATCACCCCATGTTGCAGCATGATAATGCACCGCCCCATGTAGCAAGGATCTGTACACAATTCCTGGAAGCTGAAAACATCCCAGTTCTTGCATGGCCAGCATACTCACCGGACATGTCACCCATTGAGCATGTTTGGGATGCTCAGGATCCACGTATACGGCAGCGTGTTCCAGTTCCTGCCAATATCTAACAACTTCAGACAGCCATTGAAGAGGAATGGACCAATATTCCACAGGCCACAATAAACAACCTGATCAACTATGCGAAGGAGATGCGCTGCACTGTGTGAGGCAAATGGTGGTCACACCAGATACTGACTGGTTTTCGGACCCCCCAATACAGTAAAACTGCACATTTTAGAGTGGCCCTTTATTGTACCCAGCCTAAGGCACACCTGTGAAATAATCATGCTGTCTAATCAGCATCTTGATATGCCACAACTGTGAGGTGGATGAATTATCTTGGCAAAGGAGAAGTGCTCACTAACACATATTTAGACAGATTTGTGAACAATATTTGAGAGAATTAGGCCCTTTGTGTACATAGAAAAAGTCATAGATCTTTGCGTTCAAGGAATGATAAATAGGGGCAAACACATAAGTGTTGCATTTATAATTTTGCTCAGTGTATATATATTTGATGTGTAAGAACTCATTGGGGTTGATTTACTAAAACTAGAGGGAATCAAGTGCAGCTGCGCATGGTACCCGATCAGCTTCTAACTTCTACTTGTTCAATTAAGCTTTGGAGATGCAGAGCTGCACCATCTATGCAGAGCTGCACCAGATTGTGCACTCTCCAGTTTTAGTAAATCAACCCCATTGTGTCTGGAGTGGCAATTTTATATAATTTCGTTTAACCACAAGAAGCTTTCAGATGATGTGCCACTGTGGCTGGCACCGATCAGAACTATGTCATAATAAATGCCAGCATTAAATTAGGCCGTCCTGTTCCACCACTGCTTGTGGCCTGCAGCATACGGCTCAATGACTTCACTTTAATAGTTTGTCACTAATTAACCAGTTTCCATGCAAATTCTTGATTTGGAATGTAAAAAATCTAAAAACTTTCAGATTATGCTTCCTCTTACTCCTACAACAGGCATTCTTCTTGAGACACCCTGCACGCAAAGTAAGAAAGTACAAATATTAACGCTGTTTAAATGCACAAAAGACCACTTTTTTATATCCTTTAAAATCAAAACCATGATTAAATGTACGCTGTCAGGCAATTAGATATGCAAACTCAGTTATACCTATTTTAGGTCTCTAAGGAAAACATGAAATGAGCTTTATAATAAACATAACCCATCCTCCACTATGGATAGGCAGTAACCTTCCTTTACAGCAATGGGTGATGTTAATAGTTAACAAGTTACAGCATGAGTACATGAAAGCTCAAAGAAACAGTCCACCAACTCCCTAGTTACTTCAGATCAGTGACCCAAAATACATACTATACTGTATAATATTCAGATATAGCAGGAAAGTAAATTAGCTCCTAGTTTCTAGAAAGCTGATCTCTGGGCATGACGCCACCCCTTCTTTTGAACTTCAACTAATCACTGTGAATCTAAAATACTCTTTGGTAGTCACATATCCTGAGTTGTTTTTGTTCCTTATTGCACACCACTAGGCAATGTGAAATATTCCTGTTGGCTGTCCAGCAGTGAGGTTCTCTCAGGGTCCAGAAAAGTACCCAGTGTGACTAAGTGTGGTCAGTGCATGCACAGGCTACAGCACTGGATCGCCAATCCTATTTCCAGAAGAGGTGCCGTGAAGGAAACATGCCAAAAAATTCAGATTATTTTTTCATTTTATTCTTATTAATTGTCAATGAGTGGGAGGGGGTGGGATGTAAGGAGGGGTAGGAGGTCAATATTTGACCATAGATAGGCTTTAAAGCCCAACTCAGGTTAATTGCTAGTTTAGGTCTAGAAAATCATAACAATAAGATTTACAAGTGCTTACCTAATCCTCTGCTCCTCCAAGATGTTTGATGGAGTCCCACAGCCTCTTGCTCTAGCAGTCTAGGATCCTGATGTCATCAAGACCAAAGCAGGTTACATAGCCATGCATTGGATTTCTTGATGCCAAGGGACAGTCCACTGACAGAACGCAGGGGAGCTCCATCTGCCAGGGTAGTGGATGATCAGGTTACTACCCTAGACAAAATGAGCAATCAATCCTTGCAGTGCGGGTGCAGCCATTTGCCATTGCTGACCTCCGAAAAATGCAAGTTGCTCTCAGGCATCAATCACCTCATTGACCCAGAACAAGCATGCAGCAAATAAAGTCAAAACTTTCAATCTACATTGGTAGCTCTTTGATTATTGAAGCCACAGAATCCAAATAACAGTCAAGCTGGGCATTGTCAGAAGAACCACTCAGACATGGCATCTCACAGTGTGAAGGATAGGTTGTATGTAAAGTGGAGTATGTTTTGAACGTTCTCAGCTAATGCCAGACATGCAAACACAAAAGTACATTGAACAACTGTCAGAAGAAAAACGTCTTAGCAAACATCCTTTAGACCATCGGTGTATTACAGCTGTACATTTTCTCCAATGTTACTCTTTTCATACATACTTAGGAATTGACAAATATTTAGGCAATTTTTAGAATTTAGAATGGGCTGCCAATACACAACCAAGCAACAAAATAACAGCCCAGCTCTTTTTTTAATGCAATGCACTATCCTGCATGGTATGAACTTGGTGGTGCTGCAATGCAGGTGCATTGGCACATACTGTACCATACATGTGCCTTTTTGGGACACTTTGTTCTATTTCGTTTTTCCTGTATGTCGCCCCCTATCAGGAGAATAATAGCTTGGCAGCCTGATGGAGGGAAAAAAAACATAGGTGCTGGATGATCTACTGCACCTGTGTGCAGCAGGGAGGACAGACCTCCTCCTACAGATCCAGCACCTCTCTGTGCAGCTGCAGCAACCCCTGGTCTCTACCTCCCCTGGGCTCAGCTAACTCCATCCCTCCTTTAGTTCTTTCCCAGACCCTGAACTTTCTGCTTCTCAGAGCCACCCCAGGTTCTTCATGGCAGCAGCACAAGGTAAGGGGGTGCACTTCTGATGGTGGGCTGGGGCTCTTAACATCTGATGCAAGAGGGGGGTGGGGTGAGGTGCTCTTGAAATCTGCTTATAATCTGCTTATAATAATTATGAGAATAATATAATTTTATGTCAGTTGAAAAGGAGGGTTGTACATCGCCGGTTTAATCCAAAATAAACTTTATTGGAGACCATGGCAGAATCATGTTATGTCTGGGCAGTCTCCAATAAAGTTTCTTGTGAATGATACCAGCGATGTGCGACTCTCCTTTTCAGACCTCATCTGCTACAGGAGTGTGAGTTGGCTTTGTGCAGGTCTGCCCTTTCTCACAGTTTTAAAGTGTTTGTTAAAAAAAAAAAAAAAAAAAAAAAAGAAGAAGAAAAACTGATCCTGTGCCCTTGCTTGTGCTGTGTAATTTAGCCCCTTCTATCACCTAAAAAACCTGGCTGATCCTGCCTGGCTATGCACTCCCCTCTGTAAACTGATCATGGTTTATCATGGCTGCTGAGCCCTGACACGGTGGTCAGATTACGTGCCTCCATCATCCGCAGCCCTGCTCTTTCCTTCTCTGTCCTCTCCTCTGTCCTCTCTTTGCCTATCTGCTCGTGTCAGTGCCCACCCCTTCCCCTCCTGCTGCTCTCATAACTACTATAAAATCCTCCCATTCCCTCTGTAACATAACATAACAATAAGTGTCCACGTGCCTGTGTTATATAAAAAAATATGCTGATCTGTACCTATATCAGAGCGGCTCCCGATGCTCATGTGACTCCTCGTCTCTCCTCTCTTCCCCTCCTCCCCAGCTGACGTCAGCGGCAGGTCCGCTGGAACTGTCAGCCAGGCAGAGGAGAGAGATCTGAGGAGTCACGTGAGCGCTGGGAGCTGCTCTGATATAGGTACAGATCGGCATATTTTTTATATAACACAGGCACAGGGACACATATTGTAATGTTACAGATAGGGATGGGATGTTTTTATAGCAGTGGCTTAATAACCACTTTAAAGTGGAAGTAAATCCTCATGGGTTTACTTCCTCTTTGTTTCCCTGCAAAGGCAAAGCATAATGGGCTACTATGCATCGCTGCTTCCTTGCCAACTGGAAGCGTCCATCTTCCTTCCGGGGTTACGGACTGCGGCTCTGTGACTGGCCGGAGTCACATGATGTCACTCCCGCGCGTGGGAGCCGCCAGTCACGGCAAGTCGTTTAATGAAAACGGCACACTGTGACCCTTCTAAAGTGAACATGCGCTGAATACATCAGCGCATGCGCAGAAGGAATTCTCATAAGGGGAATTGTAAATATCTCCTAAACCATGTAGGTTTAGGAGATATTTACAGCACCTACAGGTAAGCCTTAATCTAGGCTTACCTGTAGGTGAAAGTGTGTTGTAAGGGTTTACAACCACTTTAAGCCCCGTACACACAGGCCGAATGCCAGGCGATATTGGAGGAAAACAGTGATTATTGCAGCCACTTGCGATAATTGCAAGCAAATCCAGCAGGCTGGTTGTACCCAAGTTGATCGATCCGTTGGTACATTCAGCATGTCCATTAATGGTTTGAGGAACTGGCCGAGATTCAAACCATCTATGACCGGCCTTAAATTATTACTAAAATCTGTAATAATCCAATGCAGATGGAATTATTTAGTAGGATATAGAGTAGATACATTAATACTGTACAGTTTTAGAGATACAACCGGCTCTTTGAGGGAAGCCATAATGCTGATGTGGCCCACGATGAAATTGAGTTTGACACCCCCGATCTACCGATTGTGTGTACAGACTGTAAACCAAGCTTGAGCGTTACTTGTAAAGTTTATTATATTAATACAATATATATATATATATATATATATATATATATATATATATATATATATATATATATACACTTTGTTTTTCATAATATGCCTCATATTCTGAAGATGTGTGAAAACAAATCTGTATATATCATATGCTCTGAATTGTGTTCTATGCAATACCTTCCAGGGCGCACCAAGCAGTCAAGCAAGACTGAATGTATGTAGATTTCCATCGCACAGGGACCACTGCCAATTATTCACCAGCAAGTGAGGGGGGAAAATGTGATTCACTTTTGTTTTCTTTCCTGGCAGTTTTCTCAAAGCATCCTACGCATTTTACCCAAGACACCTTAAAAAAACTATTATTATGCCTCTGCATTCCCACTGGGTCACCACTGTAAGATTGTATCGCTGTCATTGGCTATAAAGCAGTTCATTAGCCCAAAGACATTCTTGTAGTTTAATTGTCTCCTGTCTAAAGTGGTCTTAGTATGTGTATGTATGAATGTAAGTTAGAGACTTTTGATTCCTAATTCCCAACCCACCAGCCCACCCGCAAGCTGTTGGGCACCATTTGGCAGGAGAGCGGCACCGGGTCCCGGGCACCTGAACGCTTATTTACTGTCATGACCACCAATGCAGGGGAGAAAAATGAGGTTTAATGAGTAGGGGTTAAATTGCACTGTCACTGACCACCAACGCAGGTGGGTGGGGGGAATTATATTTCACTGCCAGTGTGGGGGGGGGGGGGGATTAAAGTAGAATTCCGTGCAAAGCCTAGCTACTCTTAACAATGCTAGCTCCCCACTCGTAACACCTATTCTGACTAATGTGTGTAAGAAAGATCTGTATACTTGCCTATTTTCAGATCGCTCCAGTCCAGTCACGGGATCTCCTCTGTGTCAGCCAGTGGCCACTGTAGGGAAGAGGCTAGAGCGCTTCCAAAATGGCTGGTATGGCCTGGGAGAAGCAACATCATACACTGATCAGCCATAACAGTATGACCACTGGCAGTTAAAGGGAATATTTCTTTACAATGGCATCGGAAAATTGGTGGGATATATTAGGCAGCAAGTGAATATGTTATCCATGAAGTTGATGTGGTGAAAGCAGAAAAAAAAAAAAACGGGCATAGCAGTTTATTGTGTATGGGGCTGTGAAGCCCCATACACAACAAAAGCTTCCAAAAGCTTCTACAATGGCCACATGAAGATCAGAACTGGACTACGGAGCAATGGAAGAAGGTGGTCTGGTCTGATGCATCACGTTTTCTTTTACAGCATGTGAATGGCCCGGTGCATGTGCATCACTTACCTGGGGAAGAGATGGCACCAGGATGCGGTATAAGAAGGCAAGTCAGCAGAGGCAGTGTGATGCTTTGAGCAATGTTCTGCTGGGAAACCTTGGGTCCTGCCATTCATGTGGATGTTACTTTGGTGTCCATGCCTCAATGGGTCAGGGCTGTTTTAGCAAAAGTGGGCCATACAATATTAAGTGGGTGGTACATAGGTTCTTATGGGCCATCTGTTGTTGGTGCTCCTTATGCCGCGTACACACGTAGCCAACTATCCGGCAGACTTAGTCTGACGGACTTTCCGCCGGACTGTCCACCGGACTTTCTGAACGAGCTACTTGCCCACACACGGCACTTTTTCAGCAGACTAATATGGCGTACTAAGTCCGCCGGACTATCCGCTGTACTTTTGAAATGAACGGACTCGCCCACACAAGCGGAGAAAAGTCCGCTCATTTTGAGCGCGTCTCCAGGTAGACGAGGCCAGTGAAGGAGGTGCCGCTGGCCCCGTCACCTGGTATGGAATTAAAGGGGAACCCCTACGCCAGAAAATCGGCATGGGGTCCCCCCTAGGTCCACATCAGACCCTTGTCTGAGCAAGCTACCCATCTGGCCAGGAAAGGGGGTGGGGACGAGCGAGTGCCCCCCTCCTGAGCTGTGCCAGGCCACGTGCCCTCAACATGGGGGGTGCTTTGGGGAAGGGGGGGCGCTCGGCCCCCCCACCCCAAAGCACCTTGTCCCCATGTTGATGAGGACAAGGGCCTCTTCCCGACAACCCTGGCCGTTGGTTGTCGATGTCTCTGCTCACAATGACAGGAAGCGGCGCAGGGCGACTTATATAGGGACATCACCGGATGATGTCCCCGCCCATTATGATGTCACAGTCCCAGCATCCTCTGGCGATGTCACTATATAAGTCGCTACGCGCCGCGTCCCTGCCATTGTGAGTGGAGGCAGCGACGAGGCAACATCTGAAGAGGGGGACAGGACCCCCGAAGAGGGGGACAAGACCCCCGAAGTCGGAAGAAGACGGCAGCGGCGAAGAAGGAAGCCGGGCTCCTTCGCTAGTAAAAGAGCTAGCAGAAGATAGCGGAGGAGTCCGGCGAGAAGACCCCCGAAGACGGAAGACCCCCGGAGCTGTGCAATAAACTATTTTAACCCTTGTGTGTTGTGTTTTTTTTTTACTTTTTTTTTCACAGGTGAATGGGTAGGGATACATTGTATCCCATACTCATGCACATAGGGTGGGGGGCCGGTATCCGGGGGCCCCCTTATTAAAGGGGGCTCACGGATTCCAATAAGCACCCCGCCTGCAGACCCCGACAACCAACGGCCAAGGTTGTCGGGAAGAGGCCCTTGTCCTCATCAACATGGGGACCAGGTGCTTTGGGGTGGGGGGGGGGCGCGGCCCCCTTCCCCAAGGCACCCCCCATGTTGAGGGCACGCGGCCTGGCACGGCTCAGGAGGGGGGTCCCACTCGCTCGTCCCCACCCCCTTTCCTGGCCGGCCGGGTAGCGTGCTCGGACAAGGGTCTGATGTGGACCTAGGGGGGGACCCCCACGCCGATTTTTCGGCGTAGGGGTTCCCCTTTAAGTCCATACCAGGTGACGGGGCCAGCGACGCCTCCTTCGCTGGCCCCGGCTACCTGGAGACGCGCTCATGAATGCGGGAAAAGTCCACTCATTTCAAAAGTACGGCGGACTAGCACACACACGGCCGTACAGATTGGAGTGCAAAACTACTTTCTTAGTCCGCTGGACTTTTGGGTAAAAAAAAGTCCGCCGGAGGCTACACACGGGCGGATTGTCCGGCGGACTTGAGTTTGCTGGACTTTTCCACCGGATTGTTGGATCGTGTGTACGCGGCATTACTCTCCCCTGCAGAAGCCACTGGCTGACACGGTGGAGTCGGATTACGTGAGCAGACCAGAGCGGTCTGAAAATAAGCTTTGTTACACAGGTTAGTAAGAATAGGCGTTAGGAGGGGGAAGAGAGCATTTTTAAGAGTAGTTAGCTTTTACATCGAATTCTACTTTAATAGTTCCAACATAAATGTGATAAATTTGACGTGGATTATTGACATGCAATAATTTGCATTGCAGGTTGCTTTAACCACTTAACGACCGCCGCATGCCATAGTACGTCATCACAATGGCATGTACAGGCACAAGCACGTACATGTACGTGCTTGCCTTCCAGTGGGTGGGGGGTCCGATCGGACCCCCTCCCGCTGGATGCGGCGGTCCGTTTCGCTTCAGGAGCGATCCGGGATGAGGGGATGGCCGTTGGTTTCTGGCCATCCCCTCTCGATCACTCCTGGCGAATGAGAAGCTTCCTCCCACTGTGTATTGTATACACAGGCAGGGAGGAAGTGATGTCATTCTCCTCGGGGCGGTCTTATTGACTGGACTACGAGGAGAGGACACAGTAAGTCTGCACCAAACACTACACTGACACTAACACACAGGCACACAAACCCCCCCCCCCCCCGATCACCCCCCCCCAGTCACAGTGTCACTGATTGCAGTGATCATTTATTTACTGATCACTGCATTCAGTGTCAGTTGTAAAAGTAAAAAGTGTCAGAGCAGTTAGTGTTAGGTCCAGGGTAGCCCCCTACCACCCCCCAATAAAGATTTAACCCCCTGATTGCCCTTAGAGTTAACCCTTTCACCCCCTTTTGCCAGTTAATTTTTCTGATCGCTGCATTAGTGTCGCTAGTGTCGCTAGGTAGCTAGTTATTTTTTTAGGTTCACCGCCAGGTTTTTATAGCGCTAGGTACCCCAATATACTACCCAATAATGGTTTTAACCCCCTGATTGCCCCTAGTTAACCCTTTCACCCCATTTTGCCAGTGTCACTAAGCGATAATTTTTCTGATCGCTGCATTAGTGTCGCTAGGTAGCTAGTTATTTTTTTAGGTTCACCGCCAGGTTTTTATAGCGCTAGGTACCCCAATATACTACCCAATAATGGTTTTAACCCCGATTGCCCCTAGTTAACCCTTTCACCCCATTTTGCCAGTGTCACTAAGCGATCATTTTTCTGATCGCTGCATTAGTGTCACTAGTGTCGCTAGGTAGCTAGTTATTTTTTTAGGTTCACCGCCAGGTTTTTATAGCGCTAGGTACCCCCATATACTACCCAATAATGGTTTTAACCCCCTGATTGCCCCTAGTTTACCCTTTCACCAGCGATCACCGTATAAGTGTCACTGGTGACGCTGGTTAGCCAGTTAGTTATTTAGGTTCCCTGTCAGGTTTTTATATAGCGCCAGGGACCCCCATATACTACATACGGTAATAAAAATTTTAACCCCCTGATTGCCCCTAGTTAACCCTTTCACCAGTGATCACTGTATAAGTGTTACGGGTGACTCTGGTTAGTTAGTTTGCTTTTTATAGCATCAGGGCACCCACCATTTATTACCCAATAAAGGTTTAACCCCCTGATCACCCGGCTGGTGATATCAATTAGGTTTTAGGGTCAGGGTCTGAGTCGCCCCAGGCAGCGCTAGGCTAGTGCCAGTACCGCTAACACCCACGCGCAAAGCATAAACCTCCCGTAGTGGTATAGAATCTGAACAGATCAATATCTGATCTGATCAGATCTATACTAGCGTCCCCAGCAGTTTAGGGTTCCAAAAAAACGCATTGTTAGCGGGATCAGCCCAGACACCTGCTAGCACCTGCGTTTTGCCCCTCCGCCCAGCCCACCCAAGTGCAGTATCGATCGATCGCTGTCACTTACAAAACACTAAACACATAACTGCAGCGTTCGCAGAGTCAGGCCTGATCCCTGCGATCGCTAACAGTTTTTTTTGTAGCGTTTTATATTTAAATCCGGAAGGCAGTGCTTGGTTTTCGGGGTCCCGTACGTGGCTAGGCTCCGAAAAAGTCCCCCACATGAGGTATCCCCGTACTCGGGAGAAGCAGCAGAATTTATTTTGGGGTGTAATTTGACTTATGCCCATAGCATGTGTGAGCAATATATCATTTAGTGACAACTTTGTGCAAAAAAAAATAAAAATTGTAATATTCCTGCAACTTGTGGCAAAATATAAAATATTTCATGGACTCAACATGCCTCTCAGTAAATAGCTTGGGGTGTCTACTTTCCAAAATGGGGTCATTTGGGTGGGTTTTGTGTTATTTTGGCATTTTATGGCCTTCGAAACTGTGATAGGTAGTGACCAGTGAAATCAAAAATTTGCACCCTTAGAAATCCTGAAGGCAGTGATTGGTTTTCGGGGTGCCGTATGCAGCTAGACTCCCAAAAAGTCCCACATATGTGGTATCCCCATACTCAGGAGAAGCAGCAGAATATATTTTGGGGTGCAATTCCACATATAACTATGGCATGTGTGAGCAATATATCATTTAGTGACAACTTTTTGTAAATTTTTTTTTTTTTTTTGTGTCATTATTCAATCACTTGGGACAAAAAAAAAAAATATTCAAGGGGCTCAACATGCCACGCAGCAATTTCCTTGGGGTGTCTACTTTCCAAAATGGGGTCATTTGGGGGGGGGGTTTGTGTTATTTTGGCATTTTATGGCCTTCGAAACTGTGATAGGTAGTGAGGAGTGAAATCAAAAATTTGCACCCTTAGAAATCCTGAAGGCAGTGATTGGATTTCGGGGTGCCGTACGCGGCTAGACTCCCAAAAAGTCCCACATATGTGGTATCCCCGTACTCAGGAGAAGCAGCAGAATATATTTTGGGGTGCAATTCCACATGGGCTCAACATGCCACTCAGCAATTTCCTTGGGGTGTCTACTTTCCAAAATGGGGTCATTTGGGGGGAGTTTGTACTGCCCTGCCATTTTAACACCTCAAGAAATGAGATAGGCAGTCATAAATTAAAAGCTGTGTAAATTCTAGAAAATGTACTCTAGTTTGTAGACGCTATAACTTTTGCGCAAACCAATAAATATACGCTTATTGACTTTTTTTTTACTAAAGACATGTGACTGAATAAATTTTGCCCTAAATGTATGACTAAAATTGAGTTTATTCGATTTTTCTTATAACAAAAAGTAGAAAATACCTTTTTTTCTCAAAGTTTTCGGTCTTTTTCCATTTATATCGCAAAAAATAAAAATCGCAGAGGCAATCAAATACCATCAAAAGAAAGCTCTATTTGTGGAAAGAAAAGGACGCAAATTTCCTTTGGGTACAACATTGCATGACCGCGCAATTACCAGTTAAAGCAGTGCAGTGCTAAATTGTAAAAAGACCTCTGGTCCTTAGGCTGAAAATTGGTCCGGGGCTAAAGTGGTTAAACAAATATAATATTACATTTGGCAATAATACTGTCTGTTTTTTATTCGGATCCTGCTCCGCTGTTGTCCTCTGATTCTTTGTACAAGCAAATTTTCGATTTTTTGGGTACTTTATGTTTCTTGACCAATACTACCTAACATGCTTCTGTCAGGAAAAAAAGACACAGAACTTTTCAAATCTATGCCTAATAAAGAACTATACAACCCAACTATACCTTGATGACCCTTTTATTTGTAAAACCTTAGCAATTGCTCCTGCCACTTATATACCATGTCACCAACAAAACATAAAGTGAAGGTTCATATTTCACTTTTATCGTACATTTTACAATTGTGTCTTAGTCCCAGTGATATGGAAACCTAATGGTTCTACATAAAACCTTATGCATATGGAATAGTGACTCACTTTTTTGTGGCTTCGTTGCCAAAAACAAATTGCATACACAGGCTGGAAACACAGCTCAAAGGTCATGTACTGAATGAGACATGTATTTCTTACATCAATAAATGTTTTATGGATTGGGAAGAGCTCTTGGTGACAGCGGGGAAAAAAAAAAAACAGGTTATGATACAGAGAAAAACTAAAGGAGATCTATGATTTCTTATGGTTGTCACTTATTAACAATATTAGCATATAATGAATCAATATTTCTAGTTTCGGGAAAACTTTTAGAGCTCATGCACACTGCAGCTTAAAGAAGTGGATCCTACAGGCTTTTGAGTTCTTTTGAGCTCTTATTTTTTTCAGCCTGGAAACTCCCCTCCATGTCAGCCAATGTGTCCATTGGCATATGCTCCTACAGGCAGAAAAAAAAACCCACCAACACACATTTTTTGCGAGGAGCTAGTGCCTCAAAGAGCTCCAAAAATCTCAAAAGAGCTCAAAAAATCTCAAAAAAGCTTGAAAATGTGCAAAAAAACATGTGTTCCAGCTTTTTGTTTTGTTTATACAGTGGTTCAGAAAATACTATCTAGGAGGGTTTGTGAAAAAAAAACAAAAAAAACACTTATGCTCAAAAAAGCTCAAAGGGGCTCAAATAAAAGAGGCTAGATAAAAACATGCGCAAGAGTACACAAAAAGCACAAGCTTTTTCAAGCTGAAATAAAAGCTCAAATGCCTGTAAAGGCAACTTTTTTTTTTTTTAGCTACAGTGTGCATGAGCCCTTACAGGACAGGAAACAATATTGCTCTGCTTGAGAATTGATAAATGAAAAAAATAGAACTCATAAGCATCATGCTTCTGCATTTGCAGTATAGTAACGTCCATGCGCCACTGATATGCATTCATGGTGGTTGAGGTTTCTGTGCTGAGAGCATGCTCACTGTATGCTTCTGGCACAGTGACTAAGCTGTCACCTACAGCTTCTAGTATTTAGTTATTATTGTGAGCTGGCAAGATGGTCTCCTGATCATGTGATCACTATGAAAGCCAATCGCAATGGTCATGTGATTAGGAAGTCCACCCTGCCCCTCTGCGCTAAGACCCAGTTAAAGGGTCATGGCGGGAGGGCAGGAATGGGTTAACACTAACCCTCTCTTTAACCTTAAGATGTATCCTTCCTGTAACCATCACATTAACTTTACCTGTATCCTTCACATTGACAGACTCTTTAACCCTTACACTAACCCTCCCTGTAACATGAACATTTAACCCTCCCTATAAACTCATACACCTTCTAAGGCCAGCCTTAGGCCGCGTACACACGGGCGGACTGTTCGCCCAACTTTGTTCGTCAAACAATCCGACAAACAGTCCGCTCAAAATTTGCATGAACGGACTTGACCACACACGATGAACGAACAGTCCGCTGAAAGCGTGCGCGATGACGTGAACGGCACGTACGACAGGACTAGAAAAACGACGTCCTATACACTGCAATGCAACCTTCGGCCGTGTAAACCCTTTCTGAGTATGCGCGATACTTAGTCCGTCCAACTTGCCTACACACGAGCGGACTGTCCGCTGAAACCAAGTTTGGACGGACAAAACCAAGTTTCAGCGGACTGTCTTACGGAAATTCCGAAAAACTTTGTTCGTCACACTGTCCGCTGAAACTGTCCGCTGAAGCCCACACACGAGCGGACTGTCCGCTGAAACACTGTTCAGCGGACAAAGTTGGGCGAACAGTCCGCCCGTGTGTACGCGGCCTCAGTGTGCCATAATGTGCACATGTTCTGTTTATACTTGTACATTATGTCAAGAGTGACTCACCCTACAAGCCCATATTCAAATTTAAGCTGGCCATAGACGTTCAAATCTCAGCTGGTTCACTAGAAACCGGCAAAGATTTGAACTGTGTATAGGCAGACTGAATGTACCAAGTTGATGGATTAACCTGGGTACAACCAGCCTGATGGAATTTACTTGTGATTATCGCTAGTGGCTGCTATAGCTGCTAGCAAGAATCACTGTCTTCTCCCGGCGGGGATGGCTTCCCCTGTCCCCCCACAGGCAGAATACAATGTCTCTTTAGGAGGGATTCCCCTGTCAACACTGTCTGTGTTGATGGGGGAATTATGTGAATGGCCTGCCTTAGGCCAGCCATACACAGAGCAAATTTCTTTGCAGCAACCACGGGCTGCAGGAAAGAAATTAGCTTGATTTCCCCATCAACACAGACAGTACTGATGTGGGAATCCCTCCTACCGGGCCATTGTCTCCTGCCGTAGAAGCATAATTATGAGAACATACAATGATATCACATACATCAAGTTCCGTTTTACAGCAGAATTTTTTGAGTTTTCTGGTAAACAGCATAAAAACAATCCTACAATTACAATATAACAGTAAAGTCTACTAAAGAAAAGCTATCTCTGTAATAACCTAGGCAGTGATTAAAGTGTTAAACCTGAAAAATTTGTGACTTTGCAAATGCAAACACTTTGGAAACAATGGCATAGCCTTCCTTGGGCAAATATAGCTGGACAATAAACATCTGTTTCGCTCGCTTTGAAAATTAACAATTTCTTATTTTTCACGGGGGGCAGCGGAATAGGGAGGGGTCAAGAATGGGTGTTGGTTAACTGTTTATTGACATCTATCTTAACTTTGTTAGAGTAGAGAACAAAGGGCAAAACAGAGCAATTCCAGCCAACCTTTTGAAAGTCCATAGTTTATTGGAAGGAGTAGGTCGTGTTTGTGTACTTTTGGGCACTATGCTTCTTTTTTCTGTAATATCACATTTTCATTTTTTAGTGAACCTGACCATAGTGATTCTAGAAGAGATATGCTCACCCTCCAAAGACTGTCCTCTGAAAAATATCTACAAAACTTTAATACGATGGGGTATTTTTTTATTTATTTTTTTAAGAAAAAAACATAAAAATAAGATATGTGCATTTTTTTAAAAGTGAAAAAAAGATAAAAACTAAAACACAAACAGGATTTTAGCCAATTGCTGCTGAATTGGCCACAATTAATGGGTAGTCATGTTGGCACAACTGGGTTTGACAAAATTTTTTTGCAATCAAGTTTTGACAGATGGAACATTTTCATCCGAACTCCAGTATCCAAAAAGATAGAAGCAGTGTTCGGGTATTTTTTACAGCCACAGAAGCTGTCAGAATACAATACTCAGCAGGGAAGATTACGCACAGTAGTGTAGTGGTTAGCACTTTCACCTAGCAGTAAAAAGGGTTGCTGGTTTGAATCCCGACCTTGACACCATTTGCCTGGAGTTTGCATGTTCTCCCTGTGCTTGTGTGGGTTTCCTCCCACACTCTAAAGACAGTCTGGTAGGTTAAATGGATCCTGTCTAAAATTGGCCCTAGTATATGTATGTATTGTGTTAGGAACCTTAGGTTGTAAGCTCCTTGAGGGTAGTACAATATGTATGTAAAGCGCTGAGTAAATTGACGAGGCTATATAAGTACCTGAAATAAAATAAATAATCCACACTGTTTAGGGTGGATGAGGGAATTTTATTATTTATCCTATTGCTGAACAGAAGAAATCTTAAAATGAATGGCCAGTTTTAGGGCAGCATTCATGTAGGGGCTATTGGGGCTGCAGCTCCAGTCCCCAACCCTAATACAGGCCCAGCCAGGGCCAGGCCTGGGGGAGCTGAGCAAGCTGCTCCTTACTGTGTGCTTCTTCCTCTCTCCCCTTGTTATGGGGAGAGAGGAAGGAGACACTGTGAACCACTCTCCCAGCACAAGGAGGAAAGGGGGGTAACAACTCAGGAAAATGGGGACACCTGATGTAAAGGGGAAATCTATCGGGGACACCTGATGTAAAAGGAGATTCTATTGGTGTCATCTGATGTAAAGGTGACTAGAGATGGCTATTTGCAATCTTCTGTCCCGGCACTGGGCCCAGCTCAAAAGAAATAGGCTATGCATGGAAAGCAATAGACATATGGAAAAGAATCTCCCCTGACCACTCCTGCAATCCGCATGGGCAGAGTGGCGAGATTAATAATGGGCACTGGGTGGGCAGTCCTAATGGAAGCCTGGTATTTGGCTTCAGTAGTGCCATGTAAGGCCTGCTACACCCTTCCCACTCACCTTAGGGCAAGTGCAGGGCTCCAACGGAAGCCTGGGGCTTCTGTAGGGTTGGGCCTGAGCGGCTGTGCCCTTTCACCTCATGGCACATGGCGACCCAAAGCCCTTACAGAGTCCGGCAATTCAGATGCCAGGCTTCTCTAAGTGGTACGCTTGTGCGGCTATGCCTTCTCAAGTTTGGGTGCATTCCAGCACAGGCTCCTGAAAATGTAGGAGGGCAGCCTACTATTATCATATTATCATATCCCTGCTGCTCCTAAATCTGCTCACTGAAATCCTCAGCACTAGGCCCATGATGTTCTTAATCCAGCCCTGGCCAGCATATACTTTGCTTAGAAAATCATTTTTTTAGGGATTAAAGTGGATGTAAACCCTCACATATACCTAGTGAAGTGAACAGCCTCAGATGATACACAGAAATTAAACAAATTTCCCTACATAAGTTTTTACATTGTGCACATTGTGTTAGAGATTTTCTCTGTTCAGCACTTGAAGTGAAGTCTGGGCATACAGCCAAGACAGCTGATTGGAGAAAAGGCACACACCCCCACTCCACATAGGCAGGGACTTGCAGAGCTATTCTGTGAATAGATCAGCTCTCGGTAATCTATTTATTGCAACCTCCCTCACAAACTTCAGGCTGGTTTTATCTCAGTTAACAGAGAATTTGTCAGAAGTTGTCATGCTGATAACAGAAGAACGGAGCAGGAGAAAGCCATGGAACATAGTGCTTTGAAGAAAGATAAGAAAACACTTCAGATATATGTGCCCAGCTCAAATTTCATGAATTGGGTTTATATCCACTTTAAGCTGGCCATAGATGGATCTAATCTTAGTCAGTTTAGCTGGGATCACCCATTGATCAACTTCAGTATAACCAGTCTGTCAGTTTTTCCATGCAATCACTGCCAGCGGCTAGAGCTGACAGCAGTGAACATTGTGTTTTGCTGGTAGGGAATCAAACACACAATTCCCAATGCACATATTCCTGCAGAAATGGCTTTGCATGTATGTGGGTGCTGAGGCGACCACCAGCTGGAACCATAAATAGTCAGAGCAAAAGAATGTCACCAGCACACCATGGATCTCCAGAATGGGTCCAAAGGTTTAATCAGTGATTACATAGTTACAGCAGATAGCAATGTTTCGGAGCCATACAGGTCCCCCTCATCAGAGATGTGGCGAGTGTCACATATCTGATGAAGGGGCCCTGCACGGTTCCGAAACTTTGCTATCTGCTGTAATGGTGTGATCGCTGATTAAAGCTTTGAACCCATTTTGGAGATCCATGGTGTGCTGGTGCCATTCTTTTACTGGCAGGGAAGGCTCCCTGCTGGCAGTACGCAATAGTGTTGTGGGAGGGATTCTCCCATCAACACTGACTGTGTTGTTGGGGGAATCAAGCAATTCTCCCCCCACCCACCCCTACCTCCCGTGAGAGGAAGGGAAAAAAATTGCATAATCTATGAGCTGATTTAGGTGTTAGGGGAGGAGGGAAAATGCTTCCTTTTAGAGTAGCTACTGTATATACCCAATCACTAAAATCTCATATAAACTTTAACATGCTAATGTAATTTCAAAAGCCATCTTTTTAAAGCTGCACAACTTGGGTACAGAGGCCCAGCATTGTCACCCTATAACAGGAAGTGCCTGAACAAAGTCCTCCATTGCAGGACCACCATGTATTATTCTAATGAAAGCATTCAATTTAAAAAGATGGCTTTTGAAATGACATTAGCAAAGTTTATATGAGATTTTAGTGATTGGGTATATAGCTACTCAAATTATCTCTTTATAAAACAGACATAAAATTGATACAGTTTCAGAGAACGGACATCGTTTTTCCAAGATCCAGCTGCCTCCCTAATTCTAAATATAGATCTCAACTTTTTTTACTCTGTACTATAAAACTTTATAATCATGCCATCCTATTTTAGAATGGCTTCACAGAGAAGCATCCTGTGTGTACCACCAACATTCCATTTCCTCCTTGATAAAATGCCTTTGTTGATACATTTCAAAGAGTCATGTGCTTGTGTTTTGTCAATGTGATTGGCTCTTGTATCTTTCTTTTTTTATAGCAAATCTACAACAAAGGAAACAGAGGTATTTGTTACTGTTGCTGTTTAGCCCATGTAGTGCTGACTAGAGCTTTCTTCCTACTCTCACTAAATCCCAACATCAGGATAATGGTGACTTCCTTTTATTCCACTATGTCTTCCTTCCCTTAAGAAGCGCTTCCCAAGGAACAAGTGAAATCAACAAGTAACTAATGCTATTCAGCAATGCTACAACTCTTCAAAAATTGAATCTTCCACTCAGTTTAGCCTTATCTGGGTCCCTGTAACTCAATTTAGGGAGCACTTAAAGAAGAATTCCAGCCTTTTATTTTATTTTTTTTAAGTTTTAGGTATAGTTTCAAATGGTTAGAAGCTGTTAAGATTTATATTGCTGTCTATGTCTCCATCTGGGGGATTTGCCTTTATTTCCTGTCTTAAAATGACAGGAAATCCCACCACTGATAATTGTCTCTAGACGCTATCACCTCTATTCCTGTTGGCTTTTTCTTCACTTTATGTCCTGGTGACACTAAACTTCAGAACAAATAGTTGAGGAGGATCTCCTTAGTAGGGACACATACAATAATAAATTACAGATGAGGATCCAGATCCTCTTTGCTCTATCCATTTGGTTGAAGTTCTACTTTGGGCAGCTCCATTGGTTAACTGGGATTGTAAGTTGTAACGCCTTTGCAACATACTTTCCACTCTCTCTTCCTATATGACAAATCACAAGCAACCTACCAAGGGAAGTGTACAGTATGTGAAAGACAGCAGGTAACCTCAATTGTGTGTTTGGAAATAATTTCCCCTGTATTACAAGCAGGAGCACTCAGATCACAAGATTACCAACAAAAGGGATAGACTGGCACATCTAGAAGTAGTTAGTCACACTCAAGTGAACTTCTGTAGTGTTGAAGAAGTTTTGCAGCTTCTGCAAACCAATTATTCAGTTCTAATGAGTGTCAGGAAAACACCCCAAATGTTTGTTTCTTCACAGGTAGCACCAACACCTTGATCCAGTCCCATGAAAGGAAGATAGTATTGTCCAAGGACAGGACGGGAGGTGCGAAGATTGTGGAACCACCGTGTTCTAGTTTATCTGACACTTGCCAGACTGCTGGTTGGAAGCTAAACAGTGGGGACCTGGAGTGGAGAGTGTGAACAAGTTTTGCTTTTGACTGCTGGTGATTGCATTTTTAGGTTCTTTTTGGCGATTTTCCTTGTAGATTTTTAACACCTTTTTCTGTTACTTTTTAAACAGCTTTTTTTTTCTTTGCTTCTTTAAACCTACTAATTAAGGGGAGCGGTTAATTGGTCACAGGTATTTGAGACCTATATAACTTTCTGTAGAGCACATAAATCAAAGGTAAGTATAGTAACAAGTCCTAGTTGCAATCTCAGAACACCCTATAAGAGGATAGTATGCAACCGGTCTAAACTACATGGCATGTTCACCAATGCCAGGAGCCTGGCGGACAAGATGGGTGAACTAGAGATACTGTTGTACGAGGAGGATTTGGATTTTGTGGGAATTTCAGAGACCTGGTTCAACAGTTCTCATGATTGGCTGGCAACCATTCAAGGGTATACCCTTTACCACAGGGATAGAGACGGTATAAAAGGGGGAGGGGTATGCCTATATATCAGGAAATATGTACAAGTGAATGTGAGAGATGACATCACTAAGGGCACTAGGGAGGAGGTGGAATCTTTATGGGAAGAGCTACAAAGGGATAAAGCTAAGGGGAAAATAATACTGGGGGTATGCTATAGGCCCCCTAACCTGAGGGAGGAGGGGAAGACAGATCTCCTATCACAAACTGGATTAACAGCAAGGATGGGAAGTGTTATCATAATGGGGGATTTTAATTATCCAGACATAGACTGGGTGGAGGGAACCACACATTCGTCTAAGGGTCGTCAGTTCCTAAATGTCTTGCAGGACAATTTCATGGTTCAGATGGTAGATGCACCAACTAGAAATAAAACGTTACTGGATCTACTGATTACTAAAAATACAGACCTGATCACGGATGTGGAAATACGGGGCAATTTAGGGAACAACAATCACAGGTCAATTGGCTTTAGTATAAATCACACAAATAGGAAACAAAGACAATGAATTTCAAAAGAGCCAACTTCCCTAAACTACGAACCTTGCTAGAAGGCATGAATTGGGATAAAATCCTAGGAACAAAGAACACAGAGGAGAGATGGGTTTGCTTTAAGAGCATATTAAATAAGGCATTAGCCAATGCATCCCATTGGGTAATAAATTTAAATGAGTGAACAAAAGTCCTGGATGGCTTAACGCAAATGTAAAAATGCATATAAAAGCAAAGGAGAAGGCCTTCAAAAAATACAAGGTTGAGGGATAATCATCAGCATTCAGACTTTATTAAGAATGCAACAAGAATGGTAACGGTGCAATTAGGGTGGCTAAGACAACACGAAAGACACAAAGCGGAGGAGAGCAAAAAAAGTATGTAAACCGTTAAATAGGAGGACAGACCATATTGGCCCCATAAAGAATGAAGAAGGACATCTAGTTGCAAAGGATGAGGAGATGGCAAAGGTATTGAATTTATTCTTCTCCTCAGTCTTCACAAGGGAATCAGGGGGCTTCAGTAACCAAAACTGCATTGTTTATCCTTATGGCACATTACAGGAAGCAACTCCATGATTAATTAGTCTTGGGAAACTTAACACTAATAAATCACCCAGACCAGATGGCTTGCATCCAAGGGTACTTAGGGAACTCAGTCAAGTAATTGCCAGACCATTGTTCCTAATTTTTACTGAAAGTCTACTGACTGGAATAGTACCAGCCGATTGAAGAAAAGCCAATGTAGCATCAATATTTAAAAAGGGCCCAAAATACATCCCTGGGAATTACAGACCAGTTATCCGAACATCAATAGTATGCAAGCTCTTGGAGGGGATGATAAGGGACTGTATACAAGATTTTAGAATGAGAACAGTATCATTAGCAGTAATCAGCATGGATTCATGAAGAATTGTCCTTGCCAAAACCATCTATTAACCTTCTATGAGGAGGTGAGTGGCCACCTAGATAAAGGAAGGCCCATAGACGTGGTGTATCTGGATTTTGCATAAGCATTTGACACAGTTCCCTATAAATGTTTACTGTACAAAATAAGGTCCATTGGCATGGACCATAGGGTGAGTACATGGGTTGAAAACTGGCTTCAATGGCGAGTTCAGAGAGTGGAGATAAATGGGGAGTACTCGGAATGGTCAGGGGTGGGTAGTGGGTTCCCCCAGGGTTCTGTGCTGGGACCAATCCTATTTATTTTGTTCATAAATGACCTGGAGGATGCGATAAATAGTTCAATCTCTGTATTTACGGACGATACTAAGCTAAGCAGGGCAATAACTTCTCCGCAGGATGTGGAAACCTTGCAAAAATATCTGAACAAATGAATGGGGTGGGCAACTACATGGCAAATATTTTTTCATTAGTAGTAGAAATGTCATTTCATTTAATGTAGAAAAATGTAAAATAATGCATTTGGGTGGCACAAATATGAATGCAATCTATACAATGGGGGGGGGGGGGGGACCTCTGGGGGAATCTAGGATGGAAAAGGATCTGGGGGTTCTAGTAGATGATAGGCTCAGCAATGACATGCAATGCCAAGCTGCTGCTAACAAAGCAAACAGAATATTGGCATGCATTAAAAAGGGGATTAACTCCAGGGATAAAACGATAATTCTCCCACTCTACAAGACTCTGGGCTGGCCACACCTAGAGTATGCTGTCCAGTTCTGGGCACCAGTCCTCAGGAAGGATGTACTGGAAATGGATAGAGTACAAAGAAGGGCAACAAAGCTAATAAAGGGTCTGGAGGATATTGGTTATGAAGAAAGATTACGAGCACTGAATTTATTCTCTCTGGAGAAGAGACGCTTGAGAGGGGATATGATTTCAATTTATAAATACCGTATTGGTGACCCCACAATAGGAAAAAAACTTTTTTGCAGAAGACGGTTTAACAAGACACGTGGCCACTCATTAAAATTAGAAGAAAAGAGGTTTAAACTTAATCTACGTAGAGGGTTCTTTACTGTAAGAGCGGCAAGGATTTGGAATTCCCTTCCACAGGGGGTGGTTTCAACTTCACCTACTATGTAACTATGAAGAAGTGGCGTGGCTAAGCTACATCATCATTACAGAATACTACAGGACAAGTCCAAGTGACTATAACTACTCCTAGATATACCTGGATAAATGAGAACCTGCACAGACAATAACCTGGTGTATTAGTGAGAAGGTAGTGTGCTCTCTCTGTATGTATTGTGAGGCTTCATTTTTAAGTATGCCTGGAGTGGAACTTTAAATCAACCCTGCCAGGTTGAAATGATTCAGCTGAAAGGTCCTTGCAAAACTCACCTCTATGGTGGTCCATGTTTTGAAGCTTCTCTCCATTTCAGTGCAGCAGCCTTCCTTTTTTGGCATTTCATTTCTGTGAGTGTCAGATACCTGTGTATCTGATCACACTATGTTCCCGTTCTCTGACCTCTGTGTCAATTTCACTTCTTGTAGAATCTGATGAAGGTGTCAGAGGATGGAACCACAACCCACCGTAGTTGACACATCTGAAATTCCTGAAGTGCAAAATGTCATAGTGTCTGACAGGGTCTGCAGCACTAGAACAGAATGAAGCAAGGAGACATGGGCTACAAGAGACTGAAGTTCCTCTACTACAGGGACCTTTTAGGTGAATAATTTTTTGTGATTCCCTTTAGCCATCCCAGCATTTAGTGATGCAAAGCGTATGTCCAGAGAGAAATGTGTAATATTAAGACTAGTTTCACGCTATTGCAAGTCAGGAACGTGCGCACAATTGCATGCATTGCTCTTTAGCAGCTGCTAGCAGGCATTAAGGAGTACTATTAATTCTTAATGGCAACCTCACGCATAAGAAAAACACCAGTATTTTCATGCACATAAAACCACATGGTGCTACAGCATCACGCAGTTCCATGTAGAACAAATTAAAAAAAAGGGGGTTGGGGACATCTTTCTCTGTGTTTCTGCGGGTAGAGCAACCCAATGAAATGAATAAGCTGCCCTACATGCAGAACATAGCCTTCTCAAATGTGAACCTAGTCTAGGGCTGCCACCTTCTCTACAAGCCAAACCCGAACACTTTAGCAGCACAGGGACAATTTTTTCTCCCCTTAATATACACTAAAGGGTTATAAAAGACCTGGGACACCTTTGGGTGCCCCAATGAGAGTAGTAATGTGGTGCTCTATGCGTGCTGCGGCAAACATTGGGTGTGGCCAAACTGCTCTTGCTGACACCATCACCACAACCCCCAGTGATGCCGAACCTGCCCCCAGACAGCCACCCGCAGCTCCCAGACAGCAACAGATTTGTGTGTGACTATCTTGGTCACTCGGGGAGCCACAGCCCGGTCTGAATAATATCCAGGTTTCAGGCAGATTGACACATGATTCAAAACCCGGACTGCCTGGGTGAATCCTGAACAGATGGCAACCCTAAGGGCCGGTTCACACAGCGAGGCGAGGCGAGGCGACACGGCTCGCCTCGCCTCGCTCCCGCAAGTCGCCCCCGTTCTGTACAATGGAACCGTTCTGAGAGGAGCGACTCGAGTAGTTCCTGTACTACTTCGGGGGCGACTTGCATTGACTTCTATACAGAAGTCCTCTGCAAGTCGCCGCTGAGCTCCCCGCAGGTCGCGGCGAGGTAAGTCGGAGACGCCTCGCCGCGCCTCGCTGTGTGAACCGGCCCTAACCTAGCCTAATAAACATGAACTTGCTACAAACTTAATAATAATTGTGTTAAAACAATAACTTGGGGCAAAATTGCAAGGAGTTTCCCCCAACCCTGCTTCCTGTAGTGACAACAAATGGCATGCATCAACCTAGGTCTCTATATACTGCACAATATCCAAAAATTTCTTGCATAAAATGATGTTGCTTTTAAAATAGGTAATTTCCAAAATTTCCTGACACACTTTGATAAGAGGCATAGGTTCTGTATAAAGATTGGTATACTGTGTGTAAGATGTGTTACTGAGCAGTTGCTGAAATATGAGAATGACAGAAACATTTATTGGCCTGCAGCATAGACAACAATAGGCAGTATTGTGTATTTGTCCATAGACAGAGGAAGTAAATACTGAAAATTCAATGTAACACACAGATAATAGTAGAAACGCTACAAAACTGTTCATACAATAACATCATCTAATAACATAGAGAACAAGTTGTTATATTTACATACAAAATTATAATGTACACTGATCTGTACCTTAAATACATAAGTGGTAAAACGATTTTCGTTTATTCAGTACAGTTTTTATCCGAAAATACAATACAAATACAACACATTACATCACTTCCGAATTTTTATTCTGTCCTACCAGAATTTTTGTACTTTAGTGACCTCTTTGTTTTCGATATGGAGACTGGCATTCAAAATAAAAAAAACAGATGATCATTTGTCTCATCTTGTGTACTAGGCTTTGTAGAGCTTTAAAGTGATAATAAATTCTATTTTTTTTGTGTCATACTTACCTGCTCTGTGCAATGGTTTTGCACAGAGTAGCCCCAATCCTCCCCTTCTCGGGTCCCTCTTTGGCACTCCTGGCCCCTCCCTCCTGCTGAGTGCCCCCACAGTAAGCACTTTGCTATGAGGGTTCCCGAGCCAAGTTGCAGCTCTTTGTGTCCATTCAGACATGGAGCTGCAGCAAGGCAACATCCTCTCTTTCTCCTCATTGGCTTACTGACTTTGATTGACAGCAGCAGAAGCCAATGGTGATCCAATGCTGTCTCAGCCAATCTGGACAGAGAGCCGTGTTTCTCCTGCAACATCGCTGGATAGAGATGGGCTCAGGTAAGTATTATGGGGGCTGAGGGGGGCTGCTACACACAGAAGGTTTTGTATCTTAATATAAAGATAAAAAAAAACTTCTGATGTAAAACCACTTTAAGCATCAGACCAAAATGGGACTACTAAGAAAGAAAAAAAAGGGGGATTTGATTCCAAAATAAAAACAGTCCCCCAAATGAGAAACAGTTGAGAGCTATGTATACATACAGATTTAGAACAGAAGAAGTACACCTTGCATATTGAGTATGAAGGCCCCTTGAGCTACCTTCAGGGAAAGGGAGCCTTGACTGCTGGAAGCATGGCACTGTGGGTGTGAACCTAAAAGGGAAGTTAAAACGGAGCTCCACCGTAAAAAAAATATTATAAGCGAGCAGCTACAAATACTGCAGCTGCTGACTTTTAATAAATGGACACTTACCTGTCCAGGGTGCCCGTGATGTCGGCAGCAGATGACGAGAAATCCCTCATCTCTCGGCTGCCCCCCGCCGCCATCCTCTGTCAGGGAATCAGGAAGTGAAGCGCTGCAGCTTCACTGGCCGGTTCCCTACTGCGCATAAGCGAGTTGCTCTGCGTATCTTCACTGGTCCCCATTGCGTTCTGGCGTCTGCGGCTATTCTGCGGCTAGCTATGCCAGGAAGTAAGTGCAGATACCTGTATTATACAGGTATCTGCACCCCCTCCCCCCTTAAAGGTGCCAATTGTGGCACCGGAGGGGGGGAGGAATCCGTTGAGCAGGAGTTCCACTTCAGGGTGGAGCTCCACTTTAAGTAGCTCCCTTAGGATTGGCTACAAGACCTGAGGTGACTGGGTGGAGCCTGAACTCTAGGAAAAGGCTATGGTAAGGCACATCCAACTGCTTTGAGGAGATTCAGCTGTCAACAACCTGGTCAAATATGGGGCTGATTTTTGAGAAAAATTCACCAAAAGCCATTTAACCTCCCTGGCGTTTTTTTCCTGAGAGTGGCTTGGGGTTAAATTTCAGCACCATTAGAGGTAACCCCAAGCCACACTTGGGATTGCATTTCAGGATCCTGGTGCGATATACTTACGTTGTCCCCAGGATCCTGCAATGTCCTCCCGCTGTGTCCGTGGGCTCTGTCCTCTGCCCGATGTCTCTCTGGGCTCCGTTCCCTGCGGGTGTTGCGACGCACACGGGTGCGGAGCCCCGCAGCAAATTCAAAAAAGTGAAAAATCATAATACATGCAGTACACTGTAATCTTACAGATTACATTACTGTATGAAATTATTTCACAACCCTTTTGTCCCCAGTGCTTTGTCCAGTGCCCTGCATGCAGTTTTATATGATATATACTGTTTTTTCTGCCTGGAAACCAAAGATTGTCCATAGCAACCAAAAAGTGTCCCTTTACATCAAAAGTGGTTTTAGACCAACTAGAAAACTGCGATAGTAAATTAGAACACTTGTAGAATTGAGAGATAGTGAATCGTGGGGAAATACATTTTATTATTATTATATTATTATTTTTTTATAATTATTTATTTATTATTTATAATTTATGATTTTTGTGTTTCAAACTTCATCATACCCGGGATATCTATTAGACTCTTGTTTGGACAGATTTAAGTGTGTTTTACAGAATTACAGGCCTACAATATAAAACGCCAAATTTCTATGCAAAATAATTGTACCGCTTTGAGACGTAAAAATCTGACATAATCATACCGCCAGGGAGGCTACCACCTATATAGTCAGATCTTCGTAAATGGGGCAGTAAATGCCTGCACTAAAAAGCCTTGCTTACTTTGATCAGGTTGTATATGGCCTGCTAAGGAGCAGTAGAGCTTTGCATATTACAAATCACCGTTTAGGAAAAAACTGCTGTGTCACAGTCAAATGACAATCTTTATTATATAGGGATCAACGTGACATTAGTCACAGCTTAGAAAGCTCTTATGTAAATATGTACACTTATGTACACAGGCCTATGTACACTATGTAACGTTTTAGTTTATTCACATGTGCATATGTATATGCAGGAGTGTCGAAGAGCATGGGAGCAATCAGGGACAACAGAAATACTACTATAGGATATCTACAGTTTTACAAAGAGTCTCCTGGAACATTCCCCTCTTGCTTTTCTTATACACAATCTAAATGGACTTAAAGAGGTTGTAAACCTCCAAAAAAAAAAAAAAAACCCTGCAAGACAAAGGCATAATGAGCTAGTATGCATTGCATACTAGCTCATTATGAAATACTCCACTTCCATGGCCGACATCTTTCACCAAGTTACTCCCGGGTTCGCAGGCCCTGAAAAAACAGCACCAGCAGGCTATTTCTTCAGTGCGCATGCGCTGATGACGTCGGCAGCAGCGTATATAGTGAATATCTCATAAACTGTGCAAGTTTAGGAGATAAATACAGTACCTATAGGTAAGCCTTATTACAGGCTTACCTGTAGGTACAAGTGGTGTGACAGAGTTTATAACACACATACACACATATATATATATATATATATATATATATATATATAACTGCTATTCACTATGCTATTCACTATGCCCTGTGAGTAGGCACTATTGTGTCACACATTTCACAGATCCTGCCCTCTGAACTACAGATGTGCCGAGAGGAGGTGTTTTAGGAGTCACTTTAGAAACACAAGTGAACATGTAGTCCTTAGAAGTTAAAAGTAAACAGCAGAGGAGAAGCTGCCAAGAATCCAGGAAGTTGTGGAAAGCAACACACGCTGCCTGCTTTAACCCCATTGTTTGCTGTACTGCACAAGGTTGCAGGGCATTTGCAGAGCAGCCTAGTTCACTTGAATGGGTCATGCTTGGTAGCTGCTACACCCACCAACCATGGCAGGGCGTATAACTTTTGCTGTGGCTGTGACATGTGTACAACCCTGGGCACTGCAGCTAAAGGGGGTGCAGTTGAAGCAGGGGTGGTAAAAACACGTCTTAAATATGGGGTTTTACTACGCCCCATTACTATGCCCCAAACTACAAATGTATATGAACCCTTACTGTTCTGAGACACCTATATGGCTGCTTTCACACTGATGTGCTGTGGTTTACCTGCATCACGGGTACAGCGACCTTCCTGGGTTTGCTGTGCTTTGCCATAGACTTCTATTATATCCTGCAGGTGTGGTGCACTTTCAGAAAGCGCACCAAGACTTGTGCATTCAGAGAGTGCACCAAACCCGCAGGATATAACTGAAGTCTATGATTAAGCGCAGCAAACACGCAAGAAAGCTGCACGTACACTGCACCCACAGTGTGGGTAAACCGCAGCACATCAGTGTGAAAGTAGCCCTATACTATTATGCCCAGTGTATTGCTTCACACTGACCTGAAGATCACTTCTTTCCAGCTGCTGGCACCACTCTGGGGACTGCTAACCGGGATAAGAGGTGGAGCATTGACTTATGCGGATGGTTGCTCTCTACTACAGCTCCAACTGCAAGTAGCCCCTTTGCATTGCTCCCTGTTTGATATTCTGGGATGGCTGGCCAGCAAGCCCAGACCGTGATCTACCAGTCACCTGGCTGCAATCTACTAGTTGCTGATCCCCGCTATAGATCTCCTTTAAATAGTTCAAATACACCTTTCTTGTGCTTGGACGACTGCTGCTTGATCAGGACCAAGAACTGCTTACATCCACAGCTAATTTGCTTTCCTTCACACGCATGGCGCCTGTTAATAAAGAACAGCAGATCACACACCCAGTGCATTTTGAATGCAGAACAGGGGTTTCTTGCACTGAATTATGGTGTGAACAAGCCCGTAAAAAATGTCTTTTCACTCAAGCTGGCCATAGACCTTATTCACAACAGAACATGAAAACCGCATTCCGTACGTACTTCCCGCAGCACATTTAAAGAGCAGTGGGTGTACGATCTGTTGCTGGTGTTAATGTATTCCTCATTAGTGAAAAATATAAGTTTTTTTTTGTTGTGCCTACCCCCACTAAGCAAAACATAACCATCCAATACATATAATAAGGAATTACACACGTGCCTCTATATCTATAAAGATAAATCAATACGGTGACTAAAATGCGTAAACTGAAGTCTCTTCGTATTTTATTCTTCCATACAGTGATGAAAAGTTAATATATAATAATCCACCCTTCGTGTCAATCCTTTTTATATCATGCAGGTGACTCTCACTACTATTCACATATGTGCTCATTTTCAAGCATGACCTGTCAGTACCAGGCCAAACCACATTTTCCCCACACTGGGGTTCAAAACCAGGCTCCACTCCAATACTCCTCCTTACTCTCTTCATCCTCTGATGTCACACACTTTTCCAAATTCCAAGTGTATGGCCTTTTAAATTCACTAGGTTGTCTCTGCGGGCAAGCTCATACAACACAGGATACCCTCATCACGTAATATGTTAAAATACAGCTTTTATTGTAAAGCAATGCACTTACATGAGTACACAATTACACAGCTTGTAATGTAGACAGAGGGTCCGTGGCTACCACGTCACTTCCGGTTTCGGGAAATGTCACCCAAGTCCACCCACTTGCATTCACTACTTTTGGTGTAATCCAGTTTGATTTCAGCCTTTTCACCTAGGTTCACACTAATGCGGTGCGACCCGTGCCAGTTTCCCGCACATGATCACTCCAAAAGTCTGATGGATTAGAATGCGATAGAATAAGGAAGTTCATAGCCAGTAGCCAATAGCTCCCCTAGCGTCGGTTTTAGTCCGTCAGACTAGCACACAGACGAACGGATTGTCCGCTAGAAAGCCGAGTCCGGCGGATAAATTTGAAGTCAGTCTTATTTCTAGGTCTGCCGGACTTTTGTGAAGAAAAAGTCCGCTGGAGCCCCCCACATGATCGAATTGTCCGATGTACTCTGGTCCGCTGGACCAAGTCCTCTGGAAAGTCCAATCGTGTGTACGTGGCATTAAAATACAGTATGTTAAATACGAGTTATATAAATAAATAAATACCCGCACCAACAGATTTCCACAAAGTGGCACTTAGATATATCTCTCATTAAAATCAATGGAAATGATGTCAGGCTACCTGGCTAGAAGTAGAATGGAGAAACTTGAAACGTAGCAAAGAGTGACCGTCTATTCAATTCATTACCAACACCACAATGACTCTCTGGAACTTTTTCCACGTTTAGGCCTCATGCACACACAAGTATTTTTTTTTTTCAGCCTTTAAACAAACCTCTATGGGGCCATGCACACATAGGCGTTTAAAGGCATTCTAGAAGAAGAGCACTTTAGAGATTTAAAAAAAAAAACACACACTACCAGCACATTCAGGAGATGCTTTCAGGCAGAAAAACCCTGAACTCTCCTAAACACTGGGGCATAAGCGTTCATTCATTCCAACAGCCAGGATAAATTAATATTCTGGCCAATGAGATGAATGAATGCCCAATGGTTTTGCAAAACACAGCTTTAGACACATTTTTTAAGCTGCTTTTTCCTCCTCTGGAGCAGGGGAAGAAAAAAAAAATGCCCTTTGTGCATGAGGCCTAAGTGTAAATTTACAAATATTAGACAACCAGTGTGCCAGTGAACAATAGCCCATTCAGACCTCAGATCAGCCCCAATTTATGTATCTTAAAACTACAGCCCCAAAATTGTTGGAAGAACAACAACAACATGTAATGTAAAGTCGCTTATATAAACTGACAATATATATATGCATTATACCTTTCTATCCAGCAGGTGGCACTGCAGTATGATGGTGTGTTATTCTATGGTAATGTAATAACAGGATGTTCTGCCTAAGTGCATGTACTTGTATATTCCTGTTTCCTGTGTCATGTTTCCTGTTTCCTGTAAGACATGCATTGCTAATCCTCCATGAAAGTAAAGTAATCTCTGCATACAACAAGCTTCCAAGCACATGACTCAATAACCTGCTAATAGGTTATGGGTCCCAGGCACCAGCAGCACCCTGGGCACCCAGAGTCATTGGAAAAGATTCTACAAGCCCAGGCATTGGAAATAATTCTACAGTGAATCAGTGAGTACTGTATGCAAGCTACTGAAAGATGACAAGCGGTTCAGATGTGAAGTTTGCAATTGCAAAGCTAAACAAAGCCAATTACTAGCTGTGGAAGTTCAAGCTAAAAGTGCTTTTGAACATGAATGATTTGTGGCAAGTGCTGAATAAAGACAGACCCACAAACGGGGAGACGGAGGAATGGGACAGAAGAGATAGGCAGGCAAAAGCAACTATATGCTTACTAGAGGAAGATGACCAGCTTATCCACATAAGAACAGAAAAAACAGCCAAAGGTATGTGGACTTCATTACAAAAGCTGCATGAGCGTTCAAGTCTAAACAGAAAACAGTTTTTGCTCAGAAAGTTTTACAAGATGAGACTTCAAGAAAGCCAACACATGAATGCTATGCTAGAGATCATAGAGCAGCGGCATGCCATCGGAAAGGACATCAAAGATAACCATATTGTTGCCCTACTCCTCTGCAGCCTTCCAGAGACATATAGTGCTCTCATTTACGCTTTAGAAACCAGACCCGAGCAGGAGCTGACACTAGTATATATCAAAGGGAAATGAATTGATGACTATGACAGAAGGAAAGAAAATACACACCATGATAACAAAGCTCTTAAGATTTACAAAGGCATAAAGCACAACAAACAAAGTAAAGCCTGTTTTCGCTGTAAGAAGACCGGTCACTTAAAAAAGGACTGTTCTAGCTGGAAAGCCGAGCACAAAAGCTAGAGCTATCCAGAAAAGAAAGAGTGAATTCAATCACAAAAGAAACTGCAGACACTTTATGGAGTGGCACCTTTAAAGTGACACAGAGCTGCAAGCCACATGGCTGGTGCATATACTCAGGTGAGACAAGCCACATGACTATCGAGTAGACCTTTTTCACAAACATTGATTACAGTGCAAAAGACAATGTTTTCCTAGCAAACGGGAAAAATATCACATCAGAAGGAAAAGACCAGGGTTTCCTGAACTGCATTACATCACAAGGCAGACACAGTATCCTTGTAAATAAATTGCTGTATGTTTCAAAACTGGTGGGATATGTGAATGCTCATTGAGCCAGGGACTGTACCACAAATTCACAAGTGGCTTCATCTTCCTGTATGGGAAAAGAACCATAAGTTGGTCTAGTCGAAAGCAAACAGCTGTTGCTCTATCGTCAAATGAAGCAGAGTACATTGCAGAAGAATACGCTTGTCAAGAAGCAATATGGACTTGTCAACTTTTTGTGGACATTGGGATAAACATGACAAAACCAATTACCATTTTTTAAGACAACCAGGGTTGTATAAAGCTTACGAAATAAGAAAGGGTCAATCCTAGGACCAAACACATCAACGTCAAGTTTCACCTACTGAGGGACAATCAAGAGCAAGGTGTTATTGATATTCAATACTGTCCGTCAGAGGAGATGACTGCAGATGCACTCACCAAGCCTTTATTGAAGGAACATCATAGTTATTTCCAGAAGAAGCTGAATATAATTTGACAAAGCACATGCTGTTGAAAAGGGGTTTTGGAAGAACAACAACATATAATGTAAAGGCGCATATATAAACTGACAATATATATATGCATTATAGCTTTCTATCGAGCAGATGGCACTGCAGTATGATAGTGTGTTATTCTATGGTAAAGTAATAACAGGATGTTCTGTCTATGTTATGTGCATGTACTTGTATATTCCTGTGTCATGTTTCCTCTACGACATGCTTTTCTAATCATCCATGAAAGGAAAGTATTCTCTGCATACAACAAGCTTCCAAGCACATGATTCAATAACCTGCTAAGAAAAATATCCACCTTCATATCTACAGACCAGCTCCAATTCAATCACCTTCAGACTTCAGATCAGCCCCAATTCCTGCACCTTTAGACCACATATCACCCCCAATTTATGTATCTTCAAAAACTACAAATCAGATCCAATTCATGCACCTTCAGACCTCAGTTCAGTCCAAATTCATGCATTATCAGATCAGTCAAAAATCACGCACCTTCAGACTTCAGATCAGACCAAACTTATGCACCTTTAGATCTCAGATCAACCCCAGTTGATGCAACTTTAAACTTCAGATAAAGCCTAATTGATGCACCTTTATACCTTTGATTGGTTAATGACTAACCTTGGCACCCCAGATGGAACTACATTTACCATGATGCTCAACTACACTCCAGAGGTCATAAGCATCATGGGAAATGTAGTTCGAAAACATTTGGGGTGCCAAGGTTCGCCAACACTGCCTTAGATAATCCCTAAATCCTGCACCTCTAGGGCTAGTTCACACTGCTTGCACAGGAAAACGATCTGTGCACTTAGAAACACATGGGTTTTACATGCATACCTGTTGCACCTGCCGGTTTCACTGGTGGAAGATGAGGGTAGGCAGCAGGCTATTTCACATCTTACACCAATGTCCGCAGTCGTTGGTGAGCCTATGCTGATACTGGGAGTAGGGCTGGTACCTGAACATCAATGGCATCAGGGAGGTGGGTGACCTTTGGGCACATAAGGGCAGGCCAGACTTTGCAATTACAAGGCGGGGAAATTGTCAGTTACAGCTCATGGCAACGGTGCTTACGGATGCCACCAAAAAAGACATTGCCGATCGCTACCCTACACTAAACAACCTGCTTATCTGAAAACTGCTCACAAGTCTCCAGGCACACAAATTTTTGCCTTAAAGATATTTTTTTTTGTAAAGTGCATGTTAAGCCAAACATCTGCTTCTTTTTAATGGATGACTTCAAACAACCCTACTTTAAAAAAATGGACTTTCTCTGGCGCCCATGCGTTTTGTATTTTTCTATATGCTTACCTTTATGATGTATTACAGTTCACAAAATGATGCTAGAAGTACTGTGATAGGCAGAGTTTTTTTTATGTGGGTATACATGGCGTGTGTCTAAATATTTCTTCTGCTGTTATACAGATTCAGTGGGTTACTGAGCATGGTGCAGCTGCAAAGTCACTGAATAAGGCCTATGTTGTATCTTGTTATCCTACTGTAAACTGGAATCACCTCCTCCTACACGCTGCTCATTCAGTGTCTGTCTACCAAATATCTTTCCATGAGATTCTCTTCCAGTGTCCTCGGCCAGCACAGGCGGAATGTTGATAGATGGTGATTTTTTGATAGTTCAGAATTATTCCACAGCAAAACAATGCTCTTTGTTAGTACGATTCTCTGAGCTGGCCACAGATTTTGTCCTTTGGGCTCCAAATTGTGTTACACATATCCTCTTGCTACCCTCCCACAGACAGGAGGTACAGGGATGAGGACAATGAGCCTCTGCTTTCTGCTACACAGGCTGACAGGCATAAAAAAAAAAAAAAATTCAGAACGGAAAGACCTCAGAAGACACCGGAGAAAGGAATGAATAGTGAAAAGAGAAGAGGGAGAAATAACAGTAGCCAATGACGAGTAAATTGTAGAATGCACTTATTAATTAATGTGCCTGTACCTTTAAGCATCTTGAAGTAAGAAAAGGGTCTACGTGTAGAATGGTACTTGGACTCCTTGCCAAGCCCAAACAATACCCATTTTCCATCGTCTAAATGACTTAACAGGGTGAGAATTTGCCAGCACAGAGTTCAGAAGCAACATAGCAGCTAGCTCCCCAGCCTGCCCACAAAAGAGCTTTTCAGAGACGTCACTGCTGTCAGGAAGCGGGGCAAACGGGGAAAAGGGCAACGTGGGACTGAAGAGAAATCACTAAGCCCTATGTGCGTCCATCCCCTCCTTTTCCAGTAGGCACAAATGAACCCTTGTGGGCACCTCTCCTGTGTCAACCTGAACTTGTTCACCCTGCGAAAATGCAGAATCATCGTCATATCTGCTTCCTGTCAGGCCCCCATGATATTCAGATGTGGGCTTTGTATAATTCCCTGTATGATAATGTTAATTCCTAAGAGATGTAACCTTAAAACAAAAATCATATTTTAAGGTATAAACTTCATAATATATTTAAAGCTAGAATTGATTTTAAATACAATGAGGTTGGCTTACTAAGAAAGTAGAATTGTTCACTTGGCTTAGTAAATAAACCTATGTTCATTTAATCACATACAAGGGGGAAAAAAACAACATATTTTTTGGGTGAACAAGTTAACCCCAATGTAAAATAAAGAGTCGGTGTGTAGAAGAGTGGTCTCTCCGCAAAGGTTCAATACACCCCTGCTAAGTCAGAGTCAAAGCTCTCCAGTAAGCAGGGAGCACCAGCTTTACTGATTACAGTGCTATAGGTCTGAATCATCGGGAAGGGGGAAGTAAGGAGAATGTGGTGTAGAGGGCATGTCAGACCTCTGCAGAAAGACTACTGTTTCCACACATAGAACAAGGGTCCTTCTCTGCAGCATGCTGGTAGGAGAAACGATTCTCTACTAATACTGTGACTGTTTTAGAACAAAAACCAACTGTAAGGTTTCATGTACACTTGGCTGTCATTTACCGAGGCCGCGGGAAAACACAAAACGTTCCTATCCTAAACGCAATTCTTCCCTGGTCAGCAGAGGAAGGTTGAACCTCACCTAACTGCAGCAGCTCCTAAACTCTACTAGGAGCCTATGTGTGCAAAAATACGCCAAAAGCTCCTAAACTCAAGTATATGAGCTGCTAGTGTACATGCTCTCCTGATTTTTCTGTGGAACTGGATGTATTTAGCTGCTTTATCTGAAAGTTTAATTGGGTTTTGAAACAACGCTACAATCGTGGAGATTCTAGACAGAAAAAGTGTGCAACATTGGCAGATGAGATTATTTTGAAGCTAGAGTAAATCTATACAGTAGAGCCAGAATGAAACCACCATCTCAGTAACCCTATAATGTGCAGGCCACAAAAGGACATTAGAACAGCTATACCTCATAAATTTGAAAGACTTTCTCGAAACTTCCCTTTGCACCCAGCAGTCACTACTAAGACCTGATCGTACCAAAAGTGTTTCCAAGCATTTTGGGAAATTCAAGGTTGAAACATTGGCAATTACATGCTTTTCAATTGGGAATATTCACTCTAGTAGTGTGTTCCAGGTGTAACTTCACTTTTGTTGACAAAACAATGCAATCATTCCCATGTTTGATTTAGGCATTGCTATTATTTTAGCAGAAGTGTACCTCCGGGAATTTGGCTATGTGTATGTATATTCTATTCACTTTCCTCTTCTTTTGTGCTGAAGTGGAGGGTCTGCCTGAACCAGTTGTAATTGGTGAAAAACTATCTTAATTTTTCTGCAGTTATAGAAAACCACATCTGGTTACAGGTCTAGAAGCAAAAGGTAATTTGTTAATAATCATATTACAAAATAGCTCAGTTAAAACTTAGATATACCAATTCTAACAAACGTAGTGTTACCCTTCAGGTCCTCTTTTTTAACACTAATGTATTGCAGTATCACATTTCTGCAACACTGCCAGCACAAAGCATTTTGTGTGATGCCATTCATATGCAGGGCCATTTTTAAGGCAGAGCAAAAATGGCAGCTGCCCTGGGCCCTGTCATTGTTGTGGGGCCCAAAGCAGCTGCTTCATAATTGCTAACTATCCTGGTTTAAATTCCCTCGTCCCTTGAGGTTTTAATCATGTGCTGTGTCCCGATATCTCAGTGTGAAGTGCTGCTACTAATGCTGCCCAGCTCTGCCTTATTGTTGTGTAAAGATGACTCACCTTCAGACCCTGTGTTTACATGTAAATTACCGGCATTCATATGTAAATAGGGGCAGCCAGCGGCATATCATGCCCCTGAGGTCATATCCACAGTAATCTCTAGCAACCAATCAACAAGCAGAAATCATGTGCTGTAACCTTTAGCAACTAATCAGTGAGCCATAATGTGTGCTGTAACCTCTAGCAACCAGTCAGTGAGCAGTATTGATACACTGTAACCTCTGGCAACCAAATCGCAATAGCTGCCTGATCTCATTCAGTTAACTTATTTTTAGTCTAGCTGCTATTTATTGTATGTCTCACAGCAGGTGGAGAGCAAAAGTGCATGGGGGGGGGGGGGGGCCTCAAGAAAAGTTTTGCCCAGGGTCCAATCAATATTAAAGACGGCCCTGTTCATATGGCATGGCACCCCAACACACAAGTACAGTAGGTGCCAATAAACCTGGGCTTTAGCACACAATAGTGATGTGTGTGTGTGTTGTGAACGGGCTGCCTTAACACAACAGAAACAAATGTTCAATATGCACAAGGTCCAAAGGTTTTAGGACAAAAATAGATTCATCAAGGTCAGCAGACAATAGGCTTAGCAGCAGCAGCAACTAAAGTGAATATAGCTCAGATCTTGTGGGTCTTCACAAACAGATAAGGATAAATCAGCAAACTGTAGCACAATAAAAAAAATAAGAGCACATTAACCTAGTGTGAAAAAAAAAAATCTCAAAATGCATTTGAATATAAAACAATAATGGATTTACAAGCAGAGACGTAGCTTTAAGCTTGTCGGCCCCGATGCAAAAGTTGACCTGGGACCACCCACTACCATCCGCTGCTTCCACCGTGCACCAAGATACTCCCACTGCATGCTAATATACTCCCACTGCATGCTAAGATACTCCCACCACATGCCAAGATACTCCCACCACATGCCAAGATGCTCCAAGTGAGTAAAGAGTTATTTCAGATCTTTATTTACATATTGAGTGGGGAATTCAAAAGATTTTGGGGAAACTGTCCACATTTTGACATTCCTCTCCACCTCTTTTTAATACCCTGGAGCAGCGGTAGACATTCTTTGAGAGGTGGTGATCTACCTGAACAACATTAAAGAGATCAAAGATCACCAGGGTTTGGCACCCTTTTTGTTTTTGTTTTTTTTTAAAGAAATTAACTACCAAGACCTAACTAAACAGTAAGGGACACTTAAAAAATATAATAAAACAAATGTCACTGTAAAAATATAAATTTAGCCTACCTTAAAAATGGACAGTGTTAGCCAGTAGAGCAGTGGACATTTTGTGGAGAGTGTCAGTAGGGAAGTGGATGATGTCAATAGGGGCATGGAAAGTGTCAGTAGGGCAATGGATGGTGTCAGTAGGGCAGAGGACAGTGTCAGTAGTTTTTATTATTTTTTTACTATTTTATTTTTATTGATTTACTTTTTTTTACTAACTTTTTAGCAGCCCTTTGGGGCCTTAGGTAAAATGTCAGGGGTCTAAACAGACCCCTGATGTCTCACTTTTGAGACAGAGAGGGGTACTGAGGAAAGAGATTACCTAGTCCCCTTCTCTGTAGCCTCAGCTGCACTGGACAGTGAATGAATAGGGAGTGCTCTGTGCTGAGCGGCTTCCCATTCATTCACAAGCTAAAGCATAGTTTACTATGCTTCAGTTATAAATGGACACAGTGAGTGATCGGTACACATACTGTGGTCATTCAAAAAGGGAAGGGGCCAGTAAATTACATATTTACCATGCCCTTCCATGCTCTCCATCCCACGCAGCATCTTTCAAAAGAGGAAAGGAGGGAAGCACTGCTGGGGGGGGGGGCAGGGGAGCACACAGGAGGGCCCAGCCTGCATGAATAAGAGTAACCTGGGCAGCATATACAGGGATAGATTCCCGGAGAAGCAGGCTTTCAGAAGTTGCAGGAAAATGTACGGGAACAGTTCTTGTATATTGCTCCCCCATCGCCCCTCCAGTCGAGGTGTAAAAACAGAATGTGACAGGGAGGCCACACAGGCCCCCTGCAGCATGGGATGGGGTCACAATAGCGACCCATTTGACCCCTGATGCTATGCCAGTGCTTACAAGGGTACTCAGAAACAGTGCATGCAGAACCCCATGGCCAGCAATGGGACTTCTAATCAGATGGTTTGGAGCTGCACAGGGTAAAGCATTACAAGTCCCACATATTGCATTAAGGAGCATTACTACTAAGTTGTTAACAGGAGAAAAAAAAATTGTTATCAACATAGAAAGGCAGCAATCACCATTATTTTAGTGGCTCTACTTAGATCCTCTTCTCCGGCACATTGTCTGACAACCACAAGAACCCAAAATTAGACTAAGCTGCTCTGCTCACCAAAGCAATGAAGATGCCACTCAAACCAGTCTGAAAGTGTGACTTGTGCTGCTTTACCCTGTGCAGCTCTGTACTATCTGTCAAGAATTCAGACTGTACCTGACCCTACATGCCCTGCTTTTGAGTACTCTTATGCTGTGTACACACGACCGGACTTTCCAGCAGACTAGGTCCGACTGACTTTCGGCAGAGTTCTGATGGACTTTCTGAACGAATGGACTTGGCGACACACGAGCGGACTAAGTCTGTTCGAATGCCCATTCATTTTGAACATGATGACAAAAACAGGACTAAACAAGGAAGTTAAACAGCCAGTAGCCAATAGCTGCCCTTACGTCGTATTTGGTCCGTTGGACTAGCACACAAATGAATGGTTTTCCCGATTTTAGCCTGTTGGATAGATTTGAAACATGTTCTATTTCTAGGTCCGTTGGATTATTTTTTTCGAAAAGTGATCGAACTAGCCTACACACGATCGGATTGTGCGTCGGACCTAGTCTGCCGGAAAGTCTGGTCACGTGTACGTGGCATTAGGGCACAATAATGTATTATATTTTAATACATTTGGAGATTCGTGACCTCTTCTTCTTTTGCCTTAACACAATGTACATTAACACATGAAATACTACAAGTTAATGTGAGGTCCATAATGTACCGCATAAGAAGATTAAGATTTAGGTGTAACAGGGCCCTTAAATTGAATTGTTGCCTGCCTCTTCTCTTATGTGGAGGGTAGGGGGCAATTAAGTAAATCTGTTGCTTTTCCCTCCAAGGTTATTTTGAAAACCTCCTGCATACAGCATTTCCATGCATTTAAGTAAAAATTAACCTGGGTACTTAAGACAAGTGACAGCTCTTATCTTCCTTAAGACATATGGGAACAGGTAAACTGCCTAAAAGAAAATATTGAATGATCACACTGATTTGTACCTGGTTGATTAGTTTTATTATCTGATTTTCTCAACAGATGGGTTAGGAGGAGGTCTATGAAGAACATGAACCTGGAGGTACACATGTAACCTTTCTGTATAAAATTTGGGGACTCTTGCTAAGATAAGTACAGCTTATTGTTCACTGTCTTTGGACAACCATCCACCAAATAGCCTTTTGTCAGAACCCTTTTCCATGTTTAATGTTGCAGGTTCTGACATCCCATTCCCAAAAATTCCCAAGGAAAGAGTGGGATCCATTTCATCACTAGTGGAATATGTGTATCCTATAGCAATCCTTAACCTTAACTTACTGTAAATTCAAACTTGGCAGAAGATATTGACACAGACTGGTGATCCCCAGTCATGACAGCTTCTCAGAGCATTCTCACACCTGGAGTAGTTAGTTCTGTTGTGCATCAGACATGTTTATACATTTTTCATAAATATAAGCTCCAGATATCACTCCGAAGCCTGTTCTCTATATCATCCTGCTTCTGGGTAAGAAGGAAGATTTGGTGCTGCATAGTGTCAGTAAAAGACTGCGGGGGGGTGGGGGGGGTGGAGATCATCCTCCACCCTGCTGATCCTCGCTTTGGTTTCAGTAACCTGCTCCTGGAGTTTCTGAAAGTCCTGGCAGGTTAAGGATATGTCCACCTTGACTTCTTCAATCTTGGTAGTTTAAAAAGCTTGGCAGGCAGAGATAGCGTCAAGGACTTTAGCTGTGTCAGCTGCAGGCTGCTCGTTGTCAGTAGAGACCTGGGCACCATCTTCTCCTGGTAAGTCTTTCTCCTGCTGCCGGAATTAAGCGAGATTTGAGCTGGCCTCTGAGGATTTGCGAGGGGGAGACATCACACCGGGGGTATCAGGAAGATCGCCTGGCTCTTAAGTAGCAGAATAAAGCCAGCAAGTGTTCTTCAAGAATAGATTGCAGGATAATCACGAGCGGAGAACCAACACGGTGCACCCTATGCCATGCCACTCCAGGACACGAATATGTATATCAACTTCTAGGACACCTGTCATATGCATCATTTTTCTCTCCTATAAGTAATAGGGGGTTAAGGATGACAACCCCAGAGCATGCTTCTTCAAAAACAAGTCATTATGCAGTGATGTTCTGATTCAGCCAAATCTGCTATTGCCTAAAGCAGTAGTGAAAGCTTATCATTTTTTAACTCAAAGAGGAATACTTGGCACCACCTAACTAATCTTACAAATGCTCCCCCACCCCTCCTAACACCTATTCTGACTAACCTGTGAAAGAAAGATCTGTATACCTACCTAGTTTCAGGGATGCTTTGGTTCGGTTATGTCACCTGATTCCCCTGTTTCAGCCAGAGCAGTTTTAGTGGAGAGGAGGGAGCACCCACAATGGATGGGCCATAGTAAGGCTGGGTACACACAGGCTGAGTATTGGCCAGTTCAACAGGAACCTGCCCACATTTCGTGTGTTCTGTCCTTCAAGCTTTTGTTGAAGTGACATGCTGTAAAACAAAGCATTCGTTCTGGCGGAGGGATTGCCGCAATAACACTGCAAGTGTTGGTACGGCTGTCACATGTTTATGTGTGTAACGGGCTTAAGCCTATGGGTTATGTCAACAATATTTTACTAGCCGTTGTCAGAGCTCTCTAACCTCTGCCCTGCAGCCCGCTGGCTGACACAGAGGTGATCATGTGACAGGCCTGAAGCGGTCTGTAAATAGGTAAGTATATACATCTTTCTTACACAGGTTAGTCAGCATAGGTGTTAGGAGGGGGGAGAGAGCGTTTTTAAGATTAGCTAGGTAGTACTTGGAATTCCACTTTTACCTCCCGTGCATTCAATGCACTTTACAGGGCTCCCCTGTCCCCAAATACTTACTTGGTGTCCTTGTCACCGTCGCCAGGTCCTTCACAATCTATCCTGTTCCCCAAATCTCCTGGTAGGAGAGTACAGGGGTGTGGCTTTCCAGGAGCTGCGTGTTTGAATGTACACACACAGCCCAGGCTGGGAGCATGCACGTCTTTCTCATTTGCAGCTGGCTAGGCAAAGGAGACACCCCCAAATAAGACAAACTGGATAACCAGGAAAGGTGGATTTTTAAGGAATCAGACCATATATTATATTTATGTCTGGAATTCCTGAACTAAAATTTAACATTAAAGTAATTGTAAAGGTTTGTTTGTTTTTTGTATTAAAATAACAAACATGCCTATACTTACCTACTCTGTGCAATGCTTTTGCACAGAGCAGCCCCGATCCTTTTCTGGGGTCCCCCGTCGGCACTCCAGGCTGCTCCTCCTCATCGGGTGCCCCCACAGAAAGCTGCTTTCCATGGGGGCACCCGAGTCCCGCTACTGCATCCATTGACACAGATAGCGGGACTTGGTTCCGCTCCCCGCGTCACAGGATTTGACTGACAGCAGCAGAAGCTGATGACTACTGCTGCTATCAATCTGTCCAAAGAGGAGAGAGACGGTGGCTGGAGCTGCTGTGCTCATGGATCAGGCTCAGGTAAGAAAAAAAGGGGGGGGGGGGGGGGCTTAATGCATAAAGGTGAAAAACCTTAAGGCTTTAAAACCACTTTAATATTTGTGTATTTTTGATCCTTTCTTCCTGCTTCTGTTCTTTTATTATCCACTCACTCTGCTCCCCTTTATTATGCACACACATGATATATCCATACGTGTATATTGGCTACAGAGCTGATGAGGACTTATGATGAAACAAAGCTTGTGAGCACGTGTGGGTTCTATTACTGACACAGATAAGCAGCACACCACTGGTATCCATGCTGCAACCTACTCTCCTCCTTTATGTAATATGTAATGGTATAAAATAGAAGAATAAAACAATATGCAGGTATTTCCATGGCATAGTATGAATTCCACTGTCGTTACACAAAGTACAGTAAAGTGGCACTCAACAGTTTCACCGTGCTCTGAGTGGCACAAGGAGTTCATGCTTTCTTATAGCAGACAGACGTCTGATATACTTGAATAGAATCACATAACTTGCATATATATTCTTCTAATCCAACAATGTGTTGTAGCTCTGGCTCCTGATAACACCATTATTTCTTATCAGACTAAACAGCACATTTATCTTAAGCATTGACAGCTGCACCCAATATAGTAATGTTGTCTGGAGTTCGATGTACCAGTCCCTTCTCTGATATTTGCTACTCCTGTTCTTGGGAGGAACGTGTGGTGCCTGTCTACATGGCACCTACAATACTCTTCACATCAAGTCCTTCAAAAATATGTAATAAGAAACTGCAGCGCCCATATTACATATATTTTATCATACTGTATACAAATGTGCCATGACACTTCAAATTGCTGCTGTAACAAATATATTGTCACCTTTAGTAAACCAATAAGTGGTAAAAGTGCCATCAGCGGTTCTCAAATAATCAATTCATACTGCACATTCAAGTCTTCACGGCCTCATCAGTACTGATTATACCAAACCATGCAACAGATTGAGCAGCACAATCTGGCAGTTATAGTTAGGTCAACTGTCTAGGTTTTATGTGTTAAAGTGGCTGTAAACCCTGGAAATCTCTCCCCGTCACCATTTTTCTCTTGGTGTCAGGAAAACTTGTCAGATGTGACCCATGCTGAGAGCAGAGGAATGCTCTTAATTGAGACAAGTACACACTATAGAGCAGTGTTTCTCAACCTTTTTTCAGTCAAGGCACCCTTTAAAAATTATGAACAGTCTCGAGGCACTCTTTAAAAATGATGGACAGTCCCAAGGCATCCCATTATAAAATGTAAAAACGATTGTAATTGTTTTACATAATGCAGCAACATCCACAAGTCCAAGTAGGACACCCAAAGTTAGAGGAGATGTATTCCTCAAAAGCAAATTTTGCAAACAGGTAATGGCTAGTATTCCAATGTTTCTCTTCTCCCTCAATCTCCATCACTCAGCTAATGTGACCCTAGTGCTGATGAAGAGGGGCTGGGGAGGGTCAAACAAAGATGCTATCAGTGTTGCCAACCGTCAGTATTTTTACTGGCAGCCAGTAAAAAACAGGCAAATTTCTCCTGCCAGTAAATGCCAGTAAAAGTAAAAGGCTGCCAGTAAAAAATATGGCTGTGACATTCAGCTTGGTCAGGAGCCGGCTGGGACCATCTGAGTGCCTGCTACAGTGTGATCGGGCAGCTCTGGAGGAGGCAGTGCCTGAGCATGTAGTGTGATATAATGGTGCAATGGAGCCAAGCAGAGCAGCCAGAACCTTATGTGCGAGTCTGCGGTATGGGAGCAAGGCAAGCTGGGACCAGGACTGTCCGTCCTGTGTACACTGGAGTGGACTGGAGAGACCACTTGGCTTGGAGAGAGACTGTCACTGTGACTCAGGAGGGGACGTGTTGTGTCAGTGAGGTCTCATCATCATCTGTGCTGTTGCCCATTCTAATTTCTTTCCTGGCTCTGAGATACTTCCTATATCAAAAATAAAATAAGAAATATGTTTTTTTCCTTATTATCTACATTAATTCATATTGCTAATTGCATTTTGTATTTGTTTGTAGCCTAAATACTCTAATTTGCACTTAAAACTGTAATTTTGTAACTTTTGGAAATGCCAGTAAAAACTTGGCTGTGTCAGTAAATTTTAATCTGGTAGGTTGGCAACACTGGATGCTATGCAAGCGACTAACATCCTCCTTATCAACTGTTGATGCCATCAGCAGCTAGAAGGATGCAATGGTGCAAAATTAAAACCTGTGACTTAGTGTAACTAAAAGGCAGTCTTCATCCACATTCCGGCTTGTATACCATTTTTGGCAATTTTTAGGCATTTTGCCAAGGTATCCCTGAAGAAATGCCCCCCCCCCCCCCCCCCCCAGGGTGCCTGGGCACCCTGGCTCGAAAAAGGCTGCTATAGAGAGATATGCTTTGTCCATATTTCATATCTGAGGTTTACAATCACTTTAAGTTACAGAGCATTTCCCATTCGTTCGCTGTCCAGTGCAGCTGACACTGCAGCGAAAAGGGGCTGGGGAATCTCTGTCCTCAGCCCCTTTCTCTGTCGCAAAAGTGAGACATCAGGGGTCTGTTAAGAAACAAACAGAAGTATGTCTCAATGCTAGACATACACATAGCAATTTTGCAATAGTTCCATCAACTTTTAGTAATGAGAAAATATAAGGAATTTTAACTGTCAGTATATGTAGATCACCAAAGGTATTAATGGTTTCCTGGTTATGAGTGACAAATGAATCCAAACTGCAAAGGAAATTGATTGAAAAGGTGTTTGTCATTAATCTCCACTACAATTTCAATCATTGGTTGCTCAGAAGCAGAAAAATCTTGAAACAGCAGTTAGCAGAGTGATCTGGATTATTTACTTCCATGTGATCTATTTTTCGCTTGAAAGTAAATCCAAAGATTCCAAAATATCACTAAAGTGCCACATATTATATATTATATATAATATATACATATAATATTCATCCTGGCTGGAGATCAGCTTTAACGGGTTAGTTCACCTGTTCCAAGGAGCCCCTTGGTGGGATTTTCACCAAAGTTGAATAGTGCCCTTGTTGTAGGTGATGGCCATTTACGTACCTCCCAAAGCCTGGCTGAGAAACTCCCACAGATGGCATCAACTTGTCCTGCCTTGTTGCTAGAACATTGCTAATGCATGGTACACATACTGGGTTGAACGAAAATAAAAAATGACAGCTCATGTCGAATTTAGTACAGAAATCTCCCCTGCTGAGCTGTTGTGTTCTGACAGGAGGGCACCCCCCCCTCCACCAGAACCCCCCCCCCCCCGATCAGCCCTTTCTGCCATGGGCTGAGAGTGCTCACCAGGAGACGGATGGCCCTGGTTTTCCAGCATGCTCGTCTGACAGAAGCTGGGCGAACGTCTGTTGGACAGACCAACATGAACACGGGCCGAATGATGGACTTTTTTTTTTAACTGGTCGATGTCTCCAAACATTCAGCCCTTGTATAGATGGCTTAAGGCTTCAGGGGGTATGTAAATGGCCTACACCTTTAGCAAGGGCATTATTCAACTTTGGTCAAAACGGCACAGTTTGTTTTTATCTACAGGCGCCCACCTGCATTGGTAGTTTTTTGGTAAAGGTGAACTAACCTTTTAAAGTAGATCTGGGCAATTTAAATAGCATACGGTGAAATAATTGAATGTCAAAACAATCTGCAGATCTATAGATATCAGTTCCTGAAATTATATGCAAATCCTAACTTTTCCTGTAAAAGTCTTTAGCCCTGCCCCGTCTAAGTCTCCCAATTGGCCATTTATTGTGACGGGCGGCCTCACTGACCTATAATGAAGCTTTTGAGGTGTGAAGGGTGGGTACACTCCAGGAATAAGCTCATGTTGAGTGAAACGTGTCAAGCTCAGGTGGACTGTCCTGGGTGATTGATTAAAACCTACAATGGTAACTAGTCTGGAGCGTGGCTCTTTTCCTTTCTGCATTGTGTGAAGTGTGGGGAAAACTTTTATAGGTATACAGTAGATGTCATTGCTGAATTTATACCCAGTGGACTTGTGGGAGAGCTGCACCACCCTGAGCGGATCCACTACATTTAGACTGGTTACTGTTGGAAAAGGAATAGTGGGGACAGCGCTAGACTTGGTTTGGTTTGCTAGACTTGGTTTGTTGTGTGTTTTTTCTCATTGCTGAATTCACCTTCTAAAAAGATTTTTTTTTTTTTATTCATTTAAGATTTCATTTAAATTAATAAAAATCAAGTGCATGCAATGGCTTTGATACTTTCTGGTGCATTAATCTGGACTATGAGTGCAGATCAGGAGAGCTGATCAAATGTACTGAAGCCAGGGAGGTAAAAAAAATGACTATTCTTAGGAGGTCACGATGGAAACCCCATAGTTCCCTTAGGGACACTCTGTCTGAGCACACACCACTGCTGATGACGATTATCAGATCTGGAACCAACAAACATGTTAGGTTACATATTTGTGTTTGCTCACAAACAAGAGCTCCAACAATTACACTTGTTATAGAATCAAAGCCAATCAGTATTTAAAGGTGAGTTCTCAGGAACTACAGAATCCAGATAACGCAGTACCGGGACATCACGATACACAGTTACAAGGCAGAGGCTATGAACTCTATCTGCTCCCACCTACACCTTTGCTGCAGGACCCAGGCCTGTACAGGTATCAGTGTGGGGTGGAGGGAGATCAAGGTGCGTACGCAGAAGGGATAAAGGTGGTGGTGGGGGGGTTCTGTTTTCTGAAGGGGGAGGCGCTTTGTCAGTTCAAGGAGTGCTGAAGGGTCAGAGAGAGTTTATCACCCATAAAAAGAAAAAAATAAATAACACTTCAAAATCCTTGAAATTACTGCCATTCCAGTGGGCCGAGAAGAATGTAAGACAGACCTAGGAGACAGAGGGACAAAATCTAGAAAGCTGTGTGGCCCACAGTGGTATGGAAATGTTGGCACAATGTGAGTGTAGAATTAGCTACATTATACCTACTGATAAGTATGGCCTAGTATTAATATTTGGCAGCATCCAGTATGTTACATATTTATTAAAAAAAAAAAGTCTGTAAAGTTCCAGCCTCTTATTTAAAGCAGAACTACACTGCATCTGAGCACCACAAATGTTTTTTGTTTTTTTTTGTGTAAGATTCAAATCAAATTCCCCCATCCATTCATGTCTCCATGCTTTATTTTGTTTGAGAAATCACTTTGAAAAACACCCCCTAGCCTTTTTGGCTGTTGCCATCTTCAGTAAGGGCAGATGAGATGATTCATATAGCATGTACCTCCTAGAATCAATCTGCCCTTAGCTCAGGCCTGCAGACAGATGGGTGTGCTGCAGCTTTCTTTTACTGAAATTGTATTAAAGTTTTTTTCAGTATTACAAGAGAAATGAAGCAATAATACAAAATACTAAATGTGCTTTGCTACCCAATCACAAAGTAAGAGCAACAACAGTCTGATACTGTAATAGAATATAGGAAATACAAAACTTACATAACATCAATTTATTAGACCCCATACACACTTTTAGATTTTCTGCAGACTTTTGTCTTCAGATTTACTAAAACCATGTAGTGCAAGGGCCTGCCCGATTGCATGCAAATTGAAACCGTTATACACACGGCTGGAATTTCCGATGGAAACAGTTCGATGGGAGGTTTTCATCGGATTTTCTTACCGTGTGTATGCCCATCGGTCTTTTTCTGTCTGCAATTCCGACGGTCTTTAGATTGAAAGCCTGTTTTCAATTTTTCCGACGGAAAACTTTTCTATGGGATTTTTCGATCGTGTGTATGCAATTCCGACACGCAAAATTCCGACGCATGCTCGGAAGCATTAAACTTCCCTTTTATAGTGCCGTCGAATGTGTTTAAGTCGCAGTGTTATTGACCGTCGGACTTTGGTGTGACTGTGTGTAGGCAAGACAGTTTGAACGATATTCCGTCGGAATTCCAACGGGAAAACCATCAGAGCTTTTTCCGATGAGCATTCCGATCGTGTGTACGCGGCATTAAGCTACTTTCACACTACTTTCACACTGGGGCATTGGGGGCGTCGGAAGTAAAGCGGCGCTATTTTAAAAGGGTTAAAACCGCCCGGAAAGCCGTAGGCAGTTCAGTCGCTCTATGCGGTTCGGCTGTGCTGTCCATTGATATCAATGGGCAGAGGCGCTTTAGGAGTGGTGTATACACCGCTCCTATAGCTCTGCAAAGATGCGGCTTGCAGGACTTTTTTTGGCGTCCTGCCAGCCCACCGCTCCAGTGTGAAAGCATTTGCACGCGCTATTTTTAGCACTATAGCGCCTGTAAAGCGCCTCAGTGTGAAAGCAGCCTTAACGTTTCACCTCATATTATATGGTTAGGGTATATCTGAAGACAAAAATCTGCAGTAAGTATGGGGCCTAAAGCCGCGTACACACGGGCGGACTGTCTGGCCAACTAAGTCCGTCAGACAATCCGACAGACAGTCCGTCCTACTTTTGAATGAACGGACTTGACCACACACGATGAACAGACAGTCCGTTGAAAGCTTGCGCGATGACGTGTACAGCACGTACGACGGGACTAGAAATACGACGTCCAATACACTGCAATGCAACCTTCGGCCGTGTAAATCCTTTCTGAGCATGCGCCATACTTAGTCCGTCCAACTTGCCTACTCACGAGCGGACTGTCCGATGAAACCAAAGTTGGACGGACAATATTACGGAAATTCCGAAAGACTTAGTCCGCCAGACTGTCCGCTGAAGCCCACACACGAGCGGACTGTCCACTGAAATGTGTTTCAGCGGACTAAGTTGGACAGACAGTCCGCCCGTGTGTACGCGGCCTAAGAGCGAGATTGTCGTCCAAGACTTTAGAATCATGTGTGCGCAATGATGCCAAAAAAGGAACAGCATCCATCCAGACTATCAAGACAATATCATGCAGTCAAGACCACAGATGTGTCTACAATTCCATGACACATACAGTATCTCACAAAAGTGAGTACACCCCTCACATTTTTGTAAATATTTTATTATATCTTTTCATTGTGACAACACTGAAGAATTGGCACTTTGCTACATTGTAAAGTAGTGAGTGTACAGGTTGCATACCAGTGTAAATTTGCTGTCCCCTCAAAATAACTGAACACGCAGCCATTAATGTCTAAACCGCTGGCAACAAAAGTGAGTACACCCCTGAGTGAAAATGTCAAAATTGGGCCCAATTAGCCATTTTCCCTCCCTGGTGTCATGTGACTCGTTAGTGTTACAAGGTCTCAGGTGTGAATGGGGAGCAGGTGTGTTAAATTTGGTGTTATCGCTCTCACTCTTTCATACTGGTCACTTGAAGTTCAACATGGTACCTCATGGCAAAGAACTCTCTGAGGATCTGAATAAAAAAGAATTATTGCTCTACATAAAGATGGCCTAGGTTATAAGAAATTTGCCAAGACCCTGAAACTGAGGTTCAACACAGTGGCCAAGACCATACAGTGGTTTAACAGGACAGGTTCCACTCATAGTAGTTACATAGTTAGTAAGGTTGAGTAAAGACACCAGTCCTTCCAGTTCAACCTGAGTGAGTGTTTACAATTGTCCCTGTACATTGCACACTCACATTGGTCCCTACCCTCAAGGAGCCCACAATCCAAGGTCCCCATTCATATACTAGGACCAATTTTGGACAGGAGCTAATTAACCTACCTGCATGTCTTTGGAGTGTGGGAGGAAACCCATGCAGGCACAGGGAGAACATACAAACTCCAGGCAGGTAGTGTCGTGGTTGGGATTACAAACCAGCAACCCTTTTTACTGCTAGGTGAGCGTGCTAACCACTACACCACTGTGCCACCCAACAAGCCTTGCCATGGTCAACCAAAGAAGTTGAGTGCACGTGCTCAGCGTCATATCCAGAGGTTGTCTTTGGGGAATAGACATATGAGTGCTGCCAGCATTGCTGCATTGGTTGAAGGGGTGGGGGGGGGGTCAGCCTGTCAGCGCTCAGGCCATATGCCCACACTGCATCAAATTTGTCTGCATGGCTGTAGTCCCAGAAGGAAGACTCTTCTAAAGATGATGCACAAGAAAGCCCAAAAACAGGTTGCTGAAGAAAATCAGACTAAGGACATGGAATCCTGGAACCATGTCCTGTGGTCTGAGAAGACCAAGATAAACTTATTTGGTTCAGATGCTGTCAAGATAAGTGTGTCTTGCTTACAGTCAAGCATGGTGGTGGGAGTGTCATGGTCAGCAGCTGCATGAGTGCTGCCAGCACTGGGGAGCTACAGTTCATTGAGGGAACCATAAATGCCAACATATACTGTGACATACTGAAGCAGAGCATGATCCATTTCTTATGGGGAAATTTGCTTTGATATACAAGTGCTTTGGATTACAAGCATGTTTCCGGAAACAAATTATGCTTGTAATCCAAGGTGCAGCACGGTAGCCAAGACCATATAGAGGTTTAACAGGACAGGTTCCACTCAGAACAGGCCTTACCATGGTCAACCAAAGAAGTTGAGTGCATATGCTCAGTGTCATATCCAGAGGTTGTCTTTGGGAAATAGGCGTATGAGTGCTGCCAGCATTGCTGCAGAGATTGAAAGGGTGGAGAGTCAGCCTGTCAGTGCTCAGACCTTACGCCACACACAGCATCAAATTGGTCTGCATGGCTATCATTCTAGACGGAAGCCTCTAATAAAGATAATGTAAATAAAGAACAGCTGCTACCATTCAATAGTGATCTCAAACTATTGAATGGTAGCAGCTGTTCTTTATTTACATTTTCTACTTGATAAGATGCATTTTTCTTCACATATATATGCTGCTTTCACCAACTCTTGGCATTGTTGACCCCCTATATTAAGAAGCAGGACATATGCATGAGGCTTTTATTTTATTTTTTGGTTGAATAATAATGATTTGATTTGTTATATTTTCTATATTTTTTTAAAATTAACAAGGGACACCAACATAGTTGTATCTTTGATCTTAAAAACTACGGGATAATGGTGTTGTGGAAACTTGCACGAAAAAAATAATAATAATATGTATAATAATATTATTCTTGATATCACCAGCAAAGCAGCTTCATTATTATCCCATTAAAGAAGAAGAGAATGTGCGCTGCATTTCGACATTTCATAATTTGCTGCATCACGAATGTTAATTCTCCATTGCGAACCCTAGTTTACAAGAACGACCGCTTTTGGCTTTGCCTTGCTTCCGAGCATGCGTGTTTGTACTTTGGACTTTTGTCCAACGGACTTGTTGTGTACACACACTCGGAAAATCCGACAACAAACATCTGCCCGCGGAAAATTTATAAACCTGCCACCCAACATTTGTCTACGGAAAGTTGGCCAAAAATTGTCTGATGGAACGCACAAACAGCCGGACTTTCCGCCAACAGCCTGTCATCACACAATTCCCGTCGGAAAATCCAATCATGTGTACGAGGCTTAAGAAAAAAAGACAGCAGGAGGGGGGAGGGAATAAAAGGGAGATGGGTACCCCAGGTTTTTTTTTTAAGCTGTATCACATAAGACCTTTACAGGTCTAGAAATCGGGAGGTCAGTTGAGAGGGTGGGAAATAGTCTATCCAGGGCTGCTAAATCCGTTGGAATTTGTCATACTTGTCCTCAAGGATCGAGGTGTGTTTCAGCTTTAAGAATTTCTGCCTATGAAGTGTTCTATACTCCAAGTGAGATAAGAAATAAAGGCTGAAAGAGGCAACAGAATCATATCTGTAAAATAAAAAGTAATGTTAAAAAATAAACCATGGTTTGACAAATCTCAGGCATCAGGTCGCCATAGTGACTAGAAATTGCCCCCTGGCGCCTGGACTTTTGCCAGCCCATTCATTGTTGCAGGGATGCACAAGTTGTATTGCTGACGCTCAGGTCATGTTTTTTTCTACATTTATCAGGTGGAAGCATTGGGATGCCTCCACTCCCGCCCGAGTCCTTACACACACACACACACACACACACACAAATTTGTTTATTCTTAATTGTAAAAAATCAAAGTTACACCCAAGCACATAAAAAACATCCCTCCCCCACCAAAAAAATTGAGGCCCCCCCACCCCCACATATACGCACGTATAAAGGTTGGGGTGCCTACACATGAAAAAGTTGACTGCGATACACATTTTGCATATCGCCGTGTACAAACTGGCTTCTAACTTTTTTGTCTGGCTCCAAAGCAAATTTGTCCACACTGGTTTGACTATTTTTATGTATTAATTAATTTTTTTGTTTAAAACAGAGGGGAACAAATCATTATGAAAAACTTTCCATTCAGTTAGATTAATAGCTAAATTTGGTCTCCTGCCAATACATTGAACATTGACACTCAATAAAGAAGGAAATAGTTTAAGTCCTAATGCACACTGGGTGTTTTTAGCGCTGCTGTTAGGGGCATCTGGCGTGTTTTTTTTTTCTGCCTCTTAAGTCCCTGCATGTTAGCCTATGTGTCCATGCACACATAGACATTTATAGACAGGGGCGTTTAGAGGCCCCCACTGCCAGTGCGTCTAGAAGCAGCAGCGTTTTGGCAGGAAAAAACACTCTATGTTTGTAAACTCGCCTAAACGCGTGTTAACGCTAGGCACGTCAAAAGCTTAAGTGTTAATTTCTTTCAATGGTCAGAATAAATGATTATTCTGGCTGATTAAATTAGTTAACATCCAAGCACTTGATGTGCCTAAATACGTCTAGACATGTTTACAAACCTCAGGTAGTTTTCTGCCAAAATGTTGCTGCCAGGAGGAAAGGCATCTAAGAGAGAGATGGGCAAATGTCCTGTGTGCATTACGCCTAAGAATTTCTTAACTTTTTTTTTAAGTAAAAGAGCAGTGTCCTCTGCTCATTTGACCTATATACATTTGATCATGAAAAAAATGTGAGGCTTGAATACTATTTTAAACCATAAACACATACACTACCAGACAAACACAGGTTACAGCCACATTTTTCAACCTTACTGATTTTAAAAGCAACTTTTGTGTTTTGACATAATAGCTTAGTCTCCATTTATAAATTATTGTTGTCACCTGTCTGGGATTCACTCGAACAGTCTGGGTTTTGAGTCATGTGTCCGGGTTTCAGTCCATCGGAAACCTGGACAAATTATTCAGACCAGACTGTGGCTTCCCTTGCTCCAGGATACTTGTGCAGCCTCCCTGTAACACCTGGAGAGGAGAGGCAGTGGGGGGGGCGGCATTTACTAGAACCGATTAGCTGCATTTTTCTCCTGCAGCAGCTGAAAGCTGGTTTCTCCTCTTCTCCCCCCTGCCGGCATTTACCAGATCTTCCTCTTGAGAATTCCAGATGCTCCACAGTCTTAAAACATAAGTTGATTAGCCCTAACAAATGATTCTGTCATTGAAAATACAGCTGATTGGTTCTAGTAAATGCTGCCCCCGCCATCCCTTCTGACCAAGTTCCACTTCTTTCTGCTGACTGGGTCCCCCCCTGCAGTTTTGCCAGAATCCCTCTTCTCTTCTCCTTTTAGGTGCTGCAGGGGAAGTTTCAGGATGGAAAGCTGGGGAAGGAGCTGAAAAATATGTAGTTTACTGGCCCCTTCTTTTTCTGAATGAATATAGCGAGTGATCGGTAACGATCACTCCTGAGTCTATTCATTGCTGAAGCATAGTAAACTGAGACTGCAGAGAAAGGGACTGGGGAATCTCTGTACTCAGTACTTTTCTTTTTCTCAAAAGTGAGACATCATGGGTGTGCATAGACCCCTGATACTTCACCAAAGCCCCCCAACGGGGCTCCCAAAAAAATTATAAAAAAATTAATAAAAAATCATAATAAATATAAAACATTTTATTCAATGATGTCATGCAGTCAGTTGGCTACAGCACTGACAGTTCTAACAACAAAGGAGTTCCCACTGTCAGAATACAATAGTGCAGCAGGAAGGATTCCTTCATCTACCTCGCTTGTGTGGATTGGAGAATCCATTTATTTATTTTTATGATCACATAGATATAGCTAAAAAGTCAGCGGTGGAAACTAGATCAATTGGAATGGAGGAAAGTGGTGTTCCACTTATTTTAAGGGAAAGAACAGTAAGTATTAGGATAGATGCTCTTATCTACCCAGTCACTGTTCCCACAAGAGGGGCCTTCAATCAGTAGCCTGCGCCATAGACATACAGTTCCATCTATCATGTGTATCTTTCTATATCAGATGTTGATTCTCCAATTCTCAGCTCACTGTACCCCTGGAACGAGTATTGATGTAATGCACATTTAGCACAGTGCAGGTTACACACAACATATAGAATTCCCCAAACTTCTTTCAAAGGAAAGCTCGACCTAATAAAAACCTCAGCTTTATCCTAAAGGCATATTCAACATTTTGCAAAAAATAAAAAATAAATACATGTACAATTATAAAAAAAAGTGTTTATTATTTTTTTGCATTGGAGCTTACAAAGCACTGCAACTGTGATAAGTAGATTGTGGGTGCAAAGGATCAGCTCCTGCAAACTGTAAGTATGGAGCTAGCTTACAGAGCTACAGGAAGCATACAATGGACAACAAGTGTAAAGACGCAATCACACTTGTGCCCATTGAGGACTATGAGTCTCTCTGTCGTGATGGCAAAGGGGATTTGTAGCATTTCCATTCACAAATTTTGTGAATGCATCTGTAAATGGATGCCCTAACTGTGCATCAGCCATACCAAATTCAAATAAATCATGGTCTAAAAGGTGGACTTGGCGTTTAATGTATTCCTTTTTATTAGAAGGACTGGATCTTTTTTGTTTTTACTTGTTTTTCTTAAAACAATTTTTTCTTTTGTTTGTTAATTTTTCTGTGGTATGTCTATGGCCAAACATTTTTCATTTTAGATAGAGGAGGCGATTAGTAAAACCCCTGTCAAGACTTTTTGGCATCTATGTCCCATAGGGGAGATTCCCTTGACTCCCAGTTCTGTATAAACAAATAAAAATGAGAGGAAATCTCTCCAAAGTGAGGGAAATTCCCTCTTAGACAATGGTCATCGGAACAATTGTCTTCATTGGAAGTCTTTTTTTTCCAGAAAATTTAAAAAGAAATAATCTTTTCTTCAGAAAACATGTTTTCTATTTATAGAAAGATCTTTCATTATATAGATTGTTTATATAAAATATATTTCCCATGTTATTTCCTTTAGATTTACCTTCAACTATGTAGTACAAGGGCCTGTCTGATTGCATAAAAATTTAAAGTGTTTAGGTTTGGCCTCATATTATATGGTTTTGGTAAATCTAAAGGAAAATTGTACAAAAAAATTGTATAATGTATGAACAGCCGAAGGCTAGGGTAAGGCCCCTTTCACACGGGGCAGATCCGTTTTGACGGACTCCGCTTTGTTCAGCAGGGGATCGATCCACCGATCCCCGCTGAGCAGGCAGATGAAAGGTCTGTCTCGGGTCACTGTGCTGAGATGGACCTGTCAGAGCCTTGCTCTTCTCGTTGGGGAGATCGGATGAATACGGACCGCATGCCTATTTTCATCCGATCTCATCTGATCCGATCCGCTGGACGGATGGCGAATTTATCGCCATATGTCTATTTTCAGTGGATCATGTCGGATCGGATGCCAGGCGGGTGTCAAATATATTAAGTGACTTGTAAAGTATAAAAAAGTCCAATCTGTAAAAAATATATTATAAGGTTGGAACGAACCAAAAAACTCAAACCACTAAAAGATAATGAATCAAAAAGACAAAAATATATGGTAATGTTCAACAGAAACAAAAATATAGGAAGAAGCCTGAGCATCCAACACCAGATGATGGAAAATCAAAGGAGGGAAATGCTTAACACTGTCCTGTATTGAAAACATCAAAGATGGTACATCATCAACAATGAAGAGAGTTGTGTATGCTCTTACTGGAACAGGTGGACTCAAATGTCAGCGACATTGAGTCATACGGGCAGAATGCCGCAAACGGCAGATATATGGAACTCCAAAGGGTCCAGGACCTCCGGAAAGAAATCCAGGGAAGCGGTAGGTAACCTCCAAACAGACCTCCAATCAGAAGAGAATCAAAGCTGAATCTTGATGGTAGGATCAACTGGACACCAGAGCCACTCTCACCCGGATGGTATGTGAAGAAAAAAATAGCTTCCACACAGTGTAGGTAAAAAAAATGTAATTTATTTCTAAAAACCAGCATACAATGATAAAAAGTGATCACAGATAAAAATACAGGGCAATGTGAAGAGCGATAAGCCTATCCCTATGCGTTTTGACCGATGGGTCTTCAACAGGGGCATTGGATCCACCTGAAAAACGGACAGGTGGATCCAACTGGTCTGATCGTGTGAAAGCAGCCTTACACTCCAATATGCACTGAAATTCTAGACAATGAGCTCCCAATGACAGGTGCACAGGAATGTTCCCTAATCCATCTCCTTGGGACTAAATGTCCCATGAGTCCAAGCTCTGCCATGCATACTTGCCCCGTCTAGTCCTGCCTTGCTGCCTGTGTATGTCTACAAAGGCATTATCTCTTTGCCGGAAGCTTGCATGTACGGGTGGCTCTATAGGACCCCACAAGGCAATAGAGCCACAACTTGCGGTAGGGATATTTGACAAGCTCAATAAAGAAGAAGGACAAGATTTAAAGAGGTAGCAGACTTGTTTATGTGACCAGGTAAGCTTTTACAATTGCTCTTAAAATTTGAGGTTTTAAAACAACTTGATCACTGGGAGTACTGTTGTACAGCTGGTTTGAGCAGTGATGGTCTTACCAATGTACATGAACCGTATGTACATTGGGCAAACCATCACTGTCAGACCACTGGAGTGATGCCAATGAGAAAATACAATTGTTCTAGCAGTTCATACTCCTATTAGAGTTAACTGGGCAGAATAACTACTGGAGTTGGGAATCTTTATTTGAAAAACTATGTTAATATTCACTTTAATTATACAGTTATGTGAAAAGCATCGGCACATGATTGGGCACTCATAGTGCGTAGGAATTTTATTTTTGATTGGATAATTGAAGTCGATATGCAGACAATTTTTTTGAGTGAGGATTCTTCAGCTCCTTTAGTAAATTATCCCCATGGTGATATTGAAAATGATGACATATAGAAGCACAGTCCACCTATACTGTAAATATATAGCACTGCACGTGAGTCCAGTAGAAGGTTCATTGTGTTCTAGTTTACTGTGGAAGTACATTTGCAGCTTCTTCTCCTCATACTAGAACATGTCCTCACAATAGCAGTCTTGAATGGGTGCAGGTTACTGCCTTATACCAGTAGTATAAAACCCTGATGCCTCATGCCATGAGCGGATTTCCTGGTCATGGTGGGGCTGAGGATTATAGACAGAACCCAGCACCGCTCACTAGTGACGTGACTCACACATTCCCGAAAGGATCATGACCAACCTTGATCCTATTTAAACTAGAAGCTTGGAAGTACAGTGAGGAGGGGAATGCTGGATACTTGTGAGTTTGGGGGGATATGTCCCTAAAGACAAGAGACATAAAGGTGAGGTCTGCTGATTGAATATATGCACTACCCCGGCTGTAAAACAAAAAAAACATTTCTTAGTATGAGATGAATCTTGTGGGTGTTAATTTCAAAGCATAGAACTGTAATAAAATGTCAGAAATGTTTAATTCTTCTTTTATTACTTCTGCGCTGTCAGAATAACACAGCATCTGAATGAACAATGCCATATTGAAAGAACAATGATTCAGTGTATTTTATTTTCCCTAACAGCAAATAGCATTACATTTTAACTATTTATATAGTAAATGGCATTGCAAGTGCATTTTCCCAAGAATTTTCCCAAGTGCATTTTCCCAAGAAAGTGTACTCATTTTTGAACTCCAGCATAAAGGTGAATTTCTATATAGAGATCACGATCTGTATGGAGAAGTGGGCTACCAATGTACACAGGCACGGTACAGTTTCTTTGATACTAGCCTCAGCATCAGTCACTTGTTCTCTGTGTAGCTAGTCATCTCTATTTATTTGAATAGCTTAAAAAGGGCAATGCAGTAAAGGCAGAATACTAATTAGCATAGGGCTGAAGGCCCTTCATTTCTTGTTTTAATATTTGCTACACAATCTGCACACAGAATGTTTTTCTGCTCCCCTAGATGCCTATGATCCAGCCGAGGAAAAAGCAGCATTAGAAACGCCCCTAAAGTTGTATTTTGCAAACACATTTAGGTGCATCAAATGTCTGGGTGTTTATTCATTCCACTGGCCAGAATAGTAATTTCAGTGGAATGAACGAATGCTCAAGTGCTAAACGCACCCAGAAATTTTTGCTGCAAAATATTCCTCCTCTGACCGCATGGCCACTGAGTTTTTTCCTGCCTATAAGTGCCTCCATGTGTACAAGGACACATAGGCTAACATAGAGGGGTGTTTTTAAGGAGAACATGCGGCTAGCTGCGGCTAGCTTGTCCCGGAAGTGGGTGCAAATACCTGAATTATCCAGGTATCTGCACCCCCCTCCCCCCTGAAAGGTGCCAATTGTGGCACCGGAGGGGGGCGGGGGGAGGATCAGATGAGTGGACCTTCCACTTTAGGGTGGAGGTCCGCTTTAACCACTAGAGATCCGTGCTATAGCCGAATGACAGCTACAGCGCAGACCTGCATTGCCAGGACTATGTCTATTGACGTTGTCCCGTGCACGAACGGCCTGCGCGCCCCCTGAAGGGCACATGCGGCGCGCTCTGTGATCAGCGAGTCTATGAGACTCGCTGGATCACAGATCGGAGTAAGGGGTCGATCCTGACCCCTTACCACGTGATCAGCTGTCAGCCAATCACAGCTGATCATGTGATGTTAACACAGCCGGTAATCGGTGGCAGTGAGAGGGACATCAGTCCCGATCACTGCGATGTGCCCCAGCTCCTCAGTGCCCACCTGTGCCCCCTACATGTGCCGCCTACCAATGCCACCTGTCAGTGCCCACCAGCTCCACCTTTCTGTGCCCAGAGTCCCACCTGTCAGTGCCCACAGTGCCATCTGTCAGTGCCCACAGTGCCACCTATCAATGCCCACAATTAGTGCCTGAACAGTGCTGCACATCAGTGCCACTTATCAGTGCCCATCAGTGTCACCTACCAGTGTCCATCAGTGCCACCTATCAGTGCCATCTATCAGGACCCATCAGTGCAATCTATTAGTGGTACCTATCAGTGCCCATCCATGCCACCCATCCTTGTCACCCATCAGGGCCCGTCGGTGCCATCTTATCAGTGGCCCTCAGTGCCCATCAGTACCGACTTATCTGTCCCCATCAGTGCCACCTTATCTGTGCCTATCAGTGCCCACCAGTGCCATATATATCAATGAAGCAGAAAAATTACCTGTTTGCAAAATTTTATAACAAACTATTAAACATGATTTTTTTTTTCAAAATTTTCCATCTTTTTTTGTTTGTTTAGCAAAAAATAAAAACCCCAGCTGTGATTACATACCACCAAAAGAAAGCTCTATTTGTGATAAAAATGTCATTTGGGTACAGTGTTGTATGACCGCGCAATTGTCATTCAAAGTGCGTCAGTGCCGAAAGCTGAAAATTGGTCTGGGCAGGAGGGGGGTTTAAGTGCCCAGTAAGCAAGTGGTTAAAATGGTTGTAAAGTCAGAAGATTTTTTTATCTTAATGAATTCTATACATTAAGATATCTTAATGAATTCTATACATTAAGATAAAAAGCCTTCTGTGTGCAGCAGCCCCTCTAATACTTACCTGAGCCCCATCTCAAGCCAGCGATGTTGCACAAGATTCTCGGCTGTCCGGAACTTTCCCTCCTCGTTGGCTGAGGCGGCAGGACAGCGTCGTTGGCTCCTGCTACTGTCAAAGTCAGTGAGCCAGTGAGGAGAGAGAGGGGGTGGGTCTGTGTCTGAATGGACACATGGAGCAGCAGCCTGTCTTGGGTGCCTCCATGGCAAGCTGCTTGTCTTGGGGGCACACTGCAGGAGGGAGGGGCCAGAAGCACCAGTGAGGGACCCGAGAAAAAGAAGATCCAGGCTGCTCTGTGCAAACCCATTACAGAGAGCAGGTAAGTATAACATGTTTTTTTATTTTCAAAGATATTTTTTCTTTGCTATAGGGACCTCACAATTATGGCCAGAAGGTAGTAAAATCTTTGTAAAATTAGTTTTACATACACTGATCAATTATATAATGTTGATGCAGTAAATTCCACTGGTCAGTCACACACATGCGGTAGTTTAATAAATGTACCCATTTTTATGATACGACAACCCATGTCTTTAAGCAATCCAAATAAAATCAGTGTGAAATGATTCACTGGGGTTGATTTACTAAAGGCAACAAGACTGTGCACTTTACAAAGTTCAGTTGCATTCTTCAAGTGCAGTTGCTCCAGAGCTTAGTAAATGAGCAGAAGCTCTGCTTACTTCCATCATCCAATCATGTGCAAGCAAAAAGGCTGTTTTTTTATTTTCCTTGCATGTGATTGGGTACGCCTTGAAAGTGAAGCCTAATCTCATTTACTAAGCTCTGGAGCAACTGCACTTGCAGAGGGCAACTTTGCAAAGTGCACAGTCTATTTGACTATAGTAAATAAACCCCACTATGTCAGTTAACCCTGTTAAAGATGAACTGCAGTGTGCTCACATAATTTGTAATAAACACATCTTTGCCATTCTGAAGCTTCCCTCCCACCACTTTGCTTATTTACTGTGATTCTGTGCTTGCCAAATATCCTGCAGAAATCTCCCTCCAATGAGTCTGGCTGCATCCATTTTAACTGTGGGCAGCTGAAGCTGCTGCCTGTTCACTTCCTGGATTTACACAGACACACAGAGGCACACCTCCAGATCTGCAGCCGTCATTGGCCATCTTATGACTCATCCCCCCCTTCCTTCCTGGCAAACTCTCATGAGAGTGGGACAGAGAGCTGTGCATGGCGTCATTAGCCTAGGCTTTTTACCAGACAAGAAATAGGAAGTGGGCAATAAAAAAATGTTTTACTATCCAAAGTTAAAACAACAATTGCAAAAGATTTATTAAATGGTAAGTTGAAAAAATGACTGAAGTTCCGCTTTAAGTAACAGAAAATTCTTCCAAAATATTGCCCTTCCCTTCATGTCATGTTCAACAACAAACTTCTTAACAAAGATGAAACAAAGGATCAGTGCCACCAAGATTTACATGACTGGAGATCATTACAAATAGGTCACTATTTGGTGTCAATTCCTAAAAATAAGAAGTCACTCTTCTGCCCTTTTACATTAATTGAACTATTATGTGTGGGTCCCACACTGATCTGCCACACTTTTTCTACTTTGCACTTGGTTCTAGCAAACAAGTAAAGCATGGCAAATGCCCTATACTTACAGAGATGGGAATCTAAACTGGACAAGACACTGGAAACTGAAAATACACAGGGGTTCCTTGGTTTACTCATAAATCCTCGATCTCCAATTAATACCAAGAATCTGGTATAACTTATTGGCCAGGTGGTACAGAACATCAGCGGTCCTACATCAAATGTACCTGTAAGTATCTCCACAATGTTAGCCCTTGTACACACGGTCGGAAATTCCAACAGAAAAGGTCTGATTGGACCATGTTGGCGGACCGTGCGTGGGCTACATCGGACTTTTTCCGTCAGAATGTCCGACCAACAAAGTTTAAAAGCTGGATTTAATATTTTCCGACAACGTGATCCGATCGGACAAAGTTTGTAGAGAATTCCGATCGGAGAAAGTGCCACGCATGCTCAGATCAAATTATGAGACCAAAGCTATTGGCTACTAGCCGCAACGTAGTCCCGTCGCAACTAACGAACGTCATCACGTTCCGAACGATCGGATTTTCCGACAACTTTGCCCGACTGTGTGTATGCAACACCAGTTTCGGACAAAATCCGATGAATTTTGTTGTCGGAATGTCCGACCGTGTGTACAAGGGCTTAGAGATGTTAGAACCACAAGGGAACTATCCTCCATATTGTCTAAGGCTGCCCTAAACAAAAACAGATTTTGTTAAACGTGAGCCAAGATAATCCTTGCCAGCTTAGAAGATGACCCCATAGTTTATCTACATCTGGACAATTTTCTCTCTAAAAACTCTCACGTAATTTGTTTAATAAGTTCAGCAAGAGCGTGTATCCTGACCTGAGGAAATCATCCCATTTTTCTACAATAGAACAATGGCTTTACCAGATTAATGAAATCATGCTCAATGAAGACCTCACACTTTTATGTTGTCACCAAGAAGAAAAATTCCAGAACACAGGTTCTATTGGCTTAATTTAATAAATTGTACAGTCTGCCACTCTTATAACTCGACACAAGGCTGTTCTAGACTGGATATAAGACAGATTTCTGAAACCATGCTTTTTTCCTTTCTTAAGCCCCATACACACTATCAGATTTTCTGCTGATTTTTGTCTTCAGATTTACCAAAACCATGTAATGCAAGGGCCTGCCTGATTGCATACAAATTTAAACTCCTAAGGTTTGACCTCATATTATATGGTTTTGGTAAATCTGAAGACAAAAATCAGCAGAAAATCTGATAGTGTGTATGGGGCTTTACTCTACTCCCTTCCCTTTCATTCTCCCTCTTTCCTTTCTCCTTCATTTCCCCCAACCTACCTGTTTCTCCATCCACATCATTTATACCCAATAGATTCTACATCCTCATATTGCCTCATCTAACCTTCCCCCACTTACCTACCCTCTCACTCTGAAAAACATGATAACCAATGGTTCTCTATCATCTTAGGTTTCGGTGCCCATACAGTATTTTGTTGGTTACAAAATAACATTTTTGTGTTTGCCAATGTAAGGAAAGCAGAAAGACTGGCAGGATCACCATGTATTCCACACAAAGGATCAATACAAAGAGAACAGGATACTTTTTAACACAATTGCATGGTACAGCAGGCACATACCAGGAATATAAAATGTTGGGGTAATGCTCACTTTAGGTAGAATTATTACTGTTTTTATTATCATCATCTTAATATACAGTTGATTATTAGTAGAAATAATATTGTAACTTTTCCTAATAAAAAAATCCGTCATCGTCAACCAAAAACCTTGCATTCTAAAAGAACCACAGCCGATAAAGAGTAAGGCAAAAACTCTTATAAGGTGTGGTCTAACTTGATTTAACAGGGAAAAACTATTTCTGATCCCCAAAGGAACCTGGAACTTCCTGGATCAACATTCTACATTGTTATTTCTTATTATTAGTAGTTTACCTACACATTTTGTGCAGCACTTTCAGTTTTTTGCACAAGCAGCTGGCTACAATTAACTATTGTGAGACAATTTCAAAATTTTCACAGCTCTTACAGTAAAGAACCCTTTCTATATACATCCATTTTCCCCCAGGCACATTAGTGCTCCTGTGTTTTTTACATACTGCTGTTTTGTTTTTTTCATTTTGCAGTTATACTTATCATTAGCTTAAAAAAATGATGTTACATGTGGCATATTTGATTGTATAACACATTTTAGAAATGTGAATTATAGAAAAGCATGTACTGTCGTTATAATAAATCTATTCTTTCAGTTGAGAAACTTTATATACAACTATAGTGCATCTGGAAAGTATTCACGGCACTTCACTTTTTCCACACTGTGTTATGTTACAGCCTTATTCCAAAATGGACTAAATTCACTATTTTCCTCAAAATTCGACAAACAATACCCCATAATGACAACATGAAAGAAGTTTGTTCGCAATCTTTGCAAATTTATTCAAAATAAAAAATGAAAAAAAAATCTGATGTACACAAGTATTCACAGCCTTTGCGTAATACTTGTTTGAAGCACCTTTGGCACCAATTACAGCCTCAAGTCTTTTTGAGTATGACGCTACAAGCTTGGCACACCTATTTTTGGGCAGCTCCTCCCATTTTTCCTTGCAGGACCTCTCAAGCTCCATCCGGTTGGATGGGGAGGGTCGGTGCACATCCATTTTCAGATCTCTCCAGAGATGTTCAATTGGGTTCAAGTCTTGGCTCTGGCTGGGCCACTCAAGGACATTCACAGAGTTGTCCCATAGCCACTACTTTGTTACATTGGCTGTGTACGTAGGGTTGTTGTCCTGTTGGAAGATGAATCTTCATCCCAGTCTGATTACCAGAGCGCTCTGGAGCAGGTTTTCATCAAGGATGTCTCTGTACATTGCTGAATTCATCTTTCCCTCGTTCCTAACTAGTCTCTCAGATCCTGCCGCTGAAAAACATCCCCTTAGCATGATGCTGCCACCACCATGCTTCACTGTAGGGATGGTATTGGCCAGGTGATGAGTGGTGCCTGGTTTCCTCCAGACATAATGCTTGCCATTTAGGTCAAAGAGTTCAATCTTTGTTTCATCAGACCAGAGAATTTTGTTTCTGATGGCCTGAGAGTTCTTCAGCTGCGTTTTGGCAAACTCCAGGCGGGCTTTCATGTGCAAAAATGGGAACGAAAGACATGCCACACACACTCAACCCACAGGGTCAGCAGATGCGTTTCACACTCCTGTGCTTAATCCTCCTCCTTAATCCTTGCAAGGATTCCCCCCTCCCCAAATGATGGAGCACCAGCCGCCACCCCGGCAGATGACTTTGACAGTGAACTGTCCTCCGGCATCATCAATTTCCATGATCCTAATGATGTCAGGAACCAAGACCACTAAAGCATGGGGAGGAACAGGCTGCGGGGACCAGTTTAGCTGTGGGGAGGAGTAGAGGATCAGGTAAGTAAATCTTTTTTTTTTTTTGCTGTTGCAGCCAAAAGCTATACCTAAAATTAGCGAGTTACGTAAAAAAGCAATCTGACCATTTGTTTCAGAATGTCAAATAAACTCCCCATAGGAAGGTGCTTATCTTCATTCACTCAGCAGAGAACAATAAGGACTCAACAATGTTTCTCAGCAGCCAGCAGCCAGATGGCTTCTCACAGAAATCAGTTTTCGTACAGTACAGCGCTCTCTTCTACCCCACACAGTAGATTGTGACACAGATGCTCCAAATTCATTGAAATAACACCTGTATGGCAAGACTGAAGGTGCTCATTAAACAGGACATCAACCATCCTTAAAGTGATACTAAATGCACACTGTTTAATTAACATTGTCTTTTCTTTTTCTGCATATGGCACTGTAATTATTTTAATAATAAAAAAAAAATCTAAACACCTTTTCCCTAATCAATATACAGCTGTCACGTGACCCAGATCTTTCCCATCCTGTCTGCAGGGATTTATAAGGAGGAGTGTCTAGTCCTCTGCTGCTGGTCACATGTTCAAAATAAAAAAACAGCCTTTGGAATACAGAGTAAAAAGAAATAATTATTATCAATAATCTGTTTTATATTGTCATACAAATATATATTTGAAATCAAATCTTTATTATTTTTTGGCAAAAACATGGTGTGGGCAGTTTTCTGACAGTCACAGGCTTTGTCACACCTCTCCAGCCTATGTCTTAGAATAAGAGGGAGGTGAATCCTCCGTCAATCTACATGTAATATCCCGCCCCCCATTGTGTTTAGCTGGTTAGTGGGCATGAAGGAGGAGGGAGGGAGTGGGCTGTATTTTAACACGTATATACGCCCACATGTGTGACTCAATAGTCACATAGGCTGCTCAAATGTGATAGACAGGAAATGTTCAGGATAGAAACTCACTGAAAACTTCTCATTTGCAGAGTTGCCACCACAGCTGCAAACTCCCTAACTGAATTTGGGACATTTACAGAAGGGGGAGATAGACAACAGCAGGATCAACTAGTTTTTTTTGCAGAATACAGAAAACAAATCTCATGGTGACTGAGTGAGTATAAACAGCATGTAATACACCATTTAGTGACAGTTTTTTTGTGATGTAGGTTTAGTGTTCACTTTAAATATGGTTCAGGTATTGCAATTTTTGCATCTTTGATCCAACTTGGCCCAATATAAGTATGTATTCACCATACTTGTGGGGTCTCTGTTAAAGCTTTAGAGGGTCTCTCAGTTGGAGATTCTAATGTTCCCGCCTCACCTCATCACCACCTCCAATCAGAGAACACTTTGCATTCATTGAGAAAATACAGTTTTCCCTAAATAGTGCCCACGCTGAGCTAGTAACTTCCTGTGTTCACAATGCAGCAGGGCAGCCACCTTGCCAGAGGAGATCACTGTAGTAGCTGTGCCTCCTACAGTGAATTCCAGCTCCCACTGGGATCCCACAGGTATGGCACATTCACACTTACATTGGTCCAAGCTGGATGTAAAAATTGCCCTACCATGAATTCATTTTTGAACAGTAACACCAATGACATTTGCCAGACATGTTCACCCTACCTACATATTAACCAATTACCAATTTATTCCCAGTAGTATATGCATTTCTGCAATCATTGCCTTCGATGAGAAGTGGGAAGTGCACTGCTAGATTCAACTACACGGTTTGCACACAGGCCCCAAATTTTGCATACATTATTTTTACTTTCACGCAGTGTACAAAATGCGAGCTCAGGAAAGCAGCACACACATCATTTTGAATTGAAATCTGTCTGGAGTTTCCTTTGATTGTACACAATCCAAATTCTCCTTTATAGTTCAAAGCAAGACACTGAGAGAGCAAACATCATCCAACAGGCAGCCAAACAATCCGATGCACACAAGCAGTACCTGCTGAGTATACATACAACCGTACAATCTCAGCCAGCTGATGTTTGTACACCTGTCCTACTATAAAGAATATACAATCAGATAACATTTAGCAAACACATAAAATGGTTGTAGTAACAAACTAACGCAGCCTTTCTCATCTGTACCTAGAGAAACCCCTGAAATAATTTGCAGGTCTCAGGGGAACCCTTAATAAAACAAATTAATTGGGGGGGGTAATGGCAAAAATTCCACGTACATAGGTGGGAAAAAGAAAGATTGCCACCCTTACAGACAGTTAGCTAAAAAAGTTAATAGTTTTCTTTCTGCCAGCTTTGCCAAGTGACATTGGCTCCTTGACTATACAGGCACCATACAGTGTGGGGTATCCATGAGGTATGCAGTGCACATGTTGGAATGCTCCTGTTGCCCCTGTTACTGCTTGAGCTTCACATTCCCTGTTTTAGGCCTCCTGCACATGGGCAAAAAAAATACTTGTTTATACCCATATAGGGTTTTATTTTTTCATAGGGTTGTATAGTTGTTTATAGAACAATGTACCGTGTAAAGATCCCTAATGCAATGATTTATTTAGAGCTGTAAATAAAGAAGTTAGTTTTGAGAGCAGTAAATTATATGCATACGCATGTATATGCCAGCATGTACCAGTATATATCAACGTATACATATAAATTGCAACACTGGCAGCTAGAAGAACATGAGAAAGAATTTTACACATGCATAAGCATAATCACATTTACGCTTTTGTATGCAAAATAATCTTTTGTGCCCAAAACCAAACAGCATTTTTTTTCCAGATGAAGTCTTATGTGCATTTACATTTTGCATTAAATGTACAATGCAAAATGTTTAAAGCTAAACACCTAAACAGCTAAAAAAAACAAAAAAAACATGCAGTGGGGCTGTTCTATAAATAACTGTTTAGTTGTTCTATAAACAACTATACACAACTATACAACAACTATACAACCCTATGAAAAAATAAAACCCTATATGTTTATGCCTAGGTACCAGTACTAGTAAAAACGTACCTAATCCCTCACTTATATTGGCTCCCACCATGCTATAGGGCTACCCCACAGCCTTTACCCTAAGGTGTCCAGACAGCTGCAGGCACGCTAACCACCATTAAAGAGGAAGTAAAGGCAGGCAAAGAAAAAAAAACATGCACCCTGTAAGGGCAAAGGCATAATGAGCTAGTATGCATAGCATACTAGCTCATTATGAATAACTTACCTGAGATGGAAGCCCTCGAAGCAACCCTCGTTCTTCTCCTCCATCGCCGCCATCTATCCCAGAGTGACTTCCGGGTATAGTGGCTGCGGCGCTGTGACTGGCTGGAGCCACGATGACATCACTCCCACACATACGCGCGGGAGCTGCCACTAAAGGCATGATCGCCGTTAGCAGCAGCATGCTCAGTGCGCTTGCGCGCCCCTGTCTACCGTGCCTGCACCGTAGACATCGGTGACAGTCTTTTGCAAATATCTCCTAAACTGTGTAGATTTAGGAGATATTTTTTGCACCTACAGGTAAGCCTTAATCTAGGCTTTCCTGTAGGTAAAAGTGGTCCCAGAGAGTTTACAACCACTTTAAGATGGAAATGGACCACCTGTTCATTTCCATCCGACTGTCATCTGATCCGTTCCACCAGACGGATAGGGAACGGATCCCCATCCTTCTGTTTTTATAAGAAAGGACCGAATTGGATGTCAGGGGGTATAACGGACATATGTCTGTTGACATCCGCCGCTCCATAGAGAGCAATGGATGGTCTGATCGTGTCTACTGGCAAAAACTGACAGACGGACCCACTTGGTCCGTCCATGCAAAAGGTGCCTAAAGTGTATGTCAAGCCAAAAACGTTCTTCTAGTTTTAGAGTGGTGAAAGATTAGAAGCACCGTCTGGATTTTACTGCTATCCAGGGCATGGAGGAATTTTCCCTCACTTCACCGATTTACGTCAAGTAGTCACACGGACAGAAATAAAAACATGTCAGGGGTTCTCCCTTCCTCTATTGTACTAACAGAAAAAGTGCTTCTATTTCTGCGTTGCTGTTGGAGAGTTCTGCGCACTTGCTAAAATGTTGAACAGGAAGTTAATGAAGCTCTGGATAGCAGTAAAAAATCAACAGGGGTTCTTATCCTTCCCCACTCTATCCCTGTTTAAGGTGCAATTGTGAAACACTATGGAGTGTTCTCTTCAATCCTAACATACTATTAGTCTCTCGTAAGCCACACTAGCCATAAAATAATTCAGAACGCACACCTCTTGTCTTATGTCACAGAGATCGCTTACAGCTATGTGTCTCAACTAAAAATTAGGATGCCAATCCAGAGCATTGAGGGCTGGTTCATGCCGGATACAGTGCAATGCATTTTTTTATTCTGCGTCAAGAACCCATGGATTGTTTAACATGGATTTCAATGGTCCTAGTTCCCACTAGTGCAGTACGTTCCAGTGCAGTCAACAAAAGTAGAACATGTGTTTTTTTTCTGTAGGGAACACATATGGAACCCGGCAAAAATGCACCATCACATACATGTCCACAATTGTCCTCAACTGAGATGAAGGAATAAAAAGAGGGACAAAATACACCAGAACACATGAAAAACACACCGGAACTCATCAAAAACACATCAAAAACATGCATGCAGACACATATGGAAACTGTGATGTCAACCAGCCCTCAAAGAAAAAAAAGAAGACACTCTTGCATCTTCCTAATCAATTTCAAAACGTTACTGGGGGAAAACAGCATTATGTAACAAATATACAACTACTAACAGTAATATTTAGAATTTTGACTAAATAAACAGAAGAATGAAAAGTATACAACTAACATACCATTGACAGTTCCAGGAAAATGTGTACCCATAACCCTGCTCATAGACAATAAAGATCACAGGCGGATCATTCTTGGGCCGCGTACACACGGGCGGACTGTTCGCCCAACTTAGTCCGCTGAACAGTGTTTCAGCGGACAATCCGCTCGTGTGTGGGCTTCAGCGGACTGTTTCAGCGGACAGTCTGACGAACAAAGTCTAACGGAATTTCCGTAAGACAGTCCGTCCAAACTTGGTTTTGTCGGTCCAAACTTGGTTTCAGCGGACAGTCTGCTCGTGTGTAGGCAAGTTGGACGGACTAAGTATGGCGCATGCTTAGAAAGGGTTTACACGGCCGAAGGTTGCATTGCAGTGTATAGGACGTCGTTTTTCTAGTCCCGTCGTACGTGCTGTACACGTCATCGCGCACGCTTTCAGCGGACTGTCTGCTCATCGTGTGTGGTCAAGTCCGTTCATGCAAATTTTGAACGGACTGTTTGTCGGATTGTTTGACGAACTTAGTTGGGCGAACAGTCCGCCCGTGTGTACGCGGCCTTAGAGACAAAATTGATCAGGCAGAATGAAAAACCTGTTTTGCTATATATATATATGGCCTGATCTCCTTCGCTCTTTACAATTCCCCTCTCAATAAGAATAAACAGGAGTGCCTGGATTTGACATTATAGAAGCACTGGCCAGCAAAATGGCTGGAGGTTCATGCCTGAAGAGCCAACCATCCTGATATATCTGGGTGTCTATAAAATAGACAGACAGAAAAAAAACTGCACTTTCTAGGCACATTTTAGAACAAAGGTTCCAACCAAATCACTTCCTCTACAGAGAATTTCTACACTTGCAAAATATGCATGAGATGGTATCAGATAATGCGGAAACATTGCTTCCAGGTAGAGGAAATGTGCATGCGTACTGTGTGCGCTCAAACATATGCATGCCAAACATTTATGCAATGGAAAACACGCAAAACATTCCCAATCCAACCCATTGATCTTTCTAGTTACACTGGTCTGTCACAACCATTGATTTACTAAAAAATGTAGGCGATTTATCTTAGATGAATAAATGAAATCAAACTACAGGTTGATTCAAATGGGTATCTTATGTCTATGGATAAGGGTTCTGCAACCTCTAGAGGTTCATTACCTGTGTCCACAGTTTATTTGGTTAGTTTATTTTGTTTTGTATGATGAATCAAATTGAAATTTTTGTCTAGTCCCAGAACACTGCTATACTAAGGCTCCCTTTACATTAGCATGTTTCCAAAGATTTTCGATGCGATTTTGATCTGACTTTACATTCTCTGGACCAAAATTGCATCAAAAGTGAGACCGGTTCCTCCTGAGGTTTCCTTGAGCAATGGAATCAATCAATTCTTACCACTCATGTAATTAACCACTGATAGAATTGATCTTTCTAGCTATCTGTAGTATGAGTATTCTTCCCAATTTTTCTTTATTAAAAGTTTTTAGTATTCTTCCCACTGACCACCAATGTAAGGCATATTAAAGTGGTTGTAAACCCTTACAACCAACTTTGACCTACAGGTAAGCCTAGATTAAGGATTACCTGTAGGTCCAAGAAATATCTCCTAAACCTACACAGTTTAGGAGATATTTGCCGAAAGACAGCCACTGCTGTCTAAGGCGCATGCGCCGTAGACAGCGGCGCCTGCGCCGTAGACAGCGGCATGCATGCATGAGAGTGACGTCATCACGGCTTCGCAGAATGACAGCGGCGGAGCAGCGAGACCCACCAAGAAGATGGATGCGCCGGACTACAGGGGACAGTGGTGACTGTGTCAGGTAAGTGAAACATAATGGACTACTATGCGATGCATAGTAGTCCATTATGCTTTACCTTTGCAGGGAATGAAAGAGGAAGTAAACCCATCGGGTTTACTTCCTTTTTAACTCTTCTCCCTACTGACTATTAATGTAATGTCATGCTTTCCACTGTTCACCAAGGTAAGGAACATTCTTCCTACTGACCACCAATGTAAGGAACATTCTTCCCACTGATCACCAATGTAAGGAACATTCTTCCCACTGACCACCAATTTAAGGAACATTCTTCCCAATGACCACCAATGTAAGGACCATTCTTCCCACTGATCACCAATGTAAGGAACATTCTTCCCACTGATCACCAATGTAAGGAACATTCTTCCCACTGACCACCAATGTAAGGAGGATTTTCCCCACTGACCATCAACATAAGCAGTATTCTTCACACTGACCACCAAAGTAAGGAATATTCGTCCCACTGACCACCAATGTAAGAGCGTATCTCCCACTGACCACCAATGTAAGGCCGCGTACACACGGGCGGACTGTTCGCCCAACCTTGTTCGGCAAACAGTTTCATCAAACAGTCCGCTCAAAATTTGCATGAGCGGACTTGCCCACACACGAGCGGACTGTTTGACGAACAAGGTTGGGCAAACAGTTCGCTCAACTTTTGAAATGAACGGACTCGCCCACGTAAGGCGGAGGCAAATCCGCCCATTTCGAGCGCGTGTACAGGTAGGCGGGGCCCGCGAAGGAGACGTCGCGGGCTCCGCCGCCTGGAATGGGCTTAAAGGGGAACCCCAACGCCGAAAAAAATCGGCGTGGGGGTTCCCCCCAAGTCCACACCAGACCCTTGTCCGAGCACGCTACCCGGCCGGCCAGGAAAGGGGGGCGAGCGAGCGCGCCCCCCCTCCTGAGCCGTACCAGGCCGCGTGCCCTCAACATGGGGGGTGCCTTGGGGAAGGGGGGGCCGCGCGGCCCCCCCACCCCAAAGCACCTTGTCCCCATGTTGATGAGGACAAGGGCCTCTTCCCGACAACCCTGGCCGTTGGTTGTCGGGGTCTGCGGGCGGGGGGCTTATCGGAATCCGGGAGCCCCCTTTAAGAAGGGGGCCCCCGGATACCGGCCCCCCACCCTATGTGAATGAGTATGGGGTACAATGTACCCCTACCCATTCACCTGTGAACTAAAGTACAATAAAAAACACAACACAGAGAAAAAATATTTTATTGCACAGCTCCGGGGGTCTTCGGGGGTCTTCTCGCCGGACTCCTCCGCTATGTGTGTGTAGCTCTTTTGCTAGCGGAGGAGTCCGGCTTTCTTCCTCCCCGCCGCCGGCCTCTTCTCCCGACTTCGGGGGTCTTGTCCCCCTCTTCGGTTCTTCTGCCGGGCCACCGCGCCTGGTCCGGTGGCCCGGTCTTCTGTCGCCGTCTTCCGTTCTTCTGTCGCCGCCTTCGGTTCTTCTGCCGGGCCACCGCGCCTTCTTGTAGCTCTTTTACAGGCGGTGGCCCGGTCTTCTGTCGCCGCTGCCGCCGCCGCCTTCCGTTCTTGTTCTTCTTCTTGTTCTTCTTCTTCTTCTCCTGGAGATGTTGACTCGACGATCTCTCCGGCCGGAATGCCAGGGACACGCTCCGCTGCCACTTATATAGTGACAATGGGGCGGTGTCACATGGTATATGTCACATGGGTTGGTCACATGGGTTGATGTCACATGGGGACTATGACATCGTAAGGGGGCGGGGTCACCATGTGACCAACCCATGTGACATATACCATGTGACACCGCCCCATTGTCACTATATAAGTGACCGCACAGCGCGGCTCTGGCATTCCGGCCGGAGAGATCGTCGAGTCAACATCTCCAGGAGAAGAAGAAGAAGAACAAGAAGAAGAACAAGAACGGAAGGTGGCGGCGGCGGCGACGACAGCGGCGACAGAAGACCGGGCCACCGCCTGTAAAAGAGCTACAAGAAGGCGCGGTGGCCCGGCAGAAGAACCGAAGGCGGCGACAGAAGAACGGAAGACGGCGACAGAAGACCGGGCCACCGGACCAGGCGCGGTGGCCCGGCAGAAGAACCGAAGAGGGGGACAAGACCCCCGAAGTCGGGAGAAGAGGCCGGCGGCGGGGAGGAAGAAAGCCGGACTCCTCCGCTAGCAAAAGAGCTACACACACATAGCGGAGGAGTCCGGCGAGAAGACCCCCGGAGCTGTGCAATAAAATATTTTTTCCCTGTGTTGTGTTTTTTTTTGTACTTTAGTTCACAGGTGAATGGGTAGGGGTACATTGTACCCCATACTCATTCACATAGGGTGGGGGGCCGGTATCCGGGGGCCCCCTTCTTAAAGGGGGCTCCCGGATTCCGATAAGCCCCCCGCCCGCAGACCCCGACAACCAACGGCCAGGGTTGTCGGGAAGAGGCCCTTGTCCTCATCAACATGGGGACAAGGTGCTTTGGGGTGGGGGGGCCGCGCGGCCCCCCCTTCCCCAAGGCACCCCCCATGTTGAGGGCACGCGGCCTGGTACGGCTCAGGAGGGGGGGCGCGCTCGCCCCCCTTTCCTGGCCGGCCGGGTAGCGTGCTCGGACAAGGGTCTGGTGTGGACTTGGGGGGAACCCCCACGCCGATTTTTTTCGGCGTTGGGGTTCCCCTTTAAGCCCATTCCAGGCGGCGGAGCCCGCGACGTCTCCTTCGCGGGCCCCGCCTACCTGTACACGCGCTCGAAATGGGCGGACTTTCCGAGCGGGAACAGTCCGCTCATTTCGAAAGTACAGCGGACAAGCCCACACACGGGCGGACTGTTCGCTCAAACACAGTTTCAGCGGACAGTTTTTCGGAATTTCCGAAAGACTTTGTCCGTCCAACTGTCCGCTGAAACTGTCCGCTGAAAGCCCACACACGAGCGGACTGTCCGCCCAAACACTGTTCAGCGGACAAGGTTGGGCGAACAGTCCGCCCGTGTGTACGCGGCCTAAGAAATATTATTCCAGCTGACTACCAGTGTAAGAACATTCCTCCCACTGATCACCAATATAAGGAACATTCTTCCAACGGACCACCAATATAAGGAACATTCTTCCCACTGACCACCAATGTAAGAGCACTCCTCCCACCGATCACACATGTAAGGAACATGCCTCCCATAGACCACAAATGTAAGGAACATTCTTCACACTGATCACCAATGTAAGGAGCATTCTTCTCATTGACCACCAACGTAAGGAACATACTTCCCACTGACCACAAATGTAAGAGCATTCTTCACACTGATCAACAATGTAAGGAACCTTCATTCACTGACCATTAATGTAAGGAGCATAGTTTCCAATGAACACCAATTTAAGGTTTCATTTCCCCCTGCCAGCAATGTAAGGAGCAGTCTTCCTAATGACCACCAATCTAAAGAGCATTCTCCCCACTGACCACCAATATAAGGAGCATTCTCCCCACTGACCACCAATATAAGGAACATTCTTTCCACTGACCACCAATGTAAGGAATATTATTCCCACTGACTACAAATGCAAAGAATATTATTCCCACTGACCACAAATGTAAGAACATTCCTCCCACTGATCACCAATGTAAGGAGCATTCTTCCCATTGACCACCGACATAAGGAACATTCTTCCCACTGACCACCAATGTAAGCGCATTCCTCCTATTGCCCACTGATGTAAGGAACCTAAACCCAAACACCCCCCATTTTGATACGCAACAGAACCTTTGAACGGACCAAAAATGCGCACAAACTTTAGAACCCTATTAAAGTCTATGGGACTCGAACCTTCTAAATCAAAAGTGCTAATTTTAAAGGCTAATATGCAAGATATGCAACAGACAACACCAGCAATAAGGGGTATCTTCAGGTGTATACTGTGCTGGAGGCACACAACACCCACTTTAACTCCTGCAGATGTCTGTATTAGAGAACATCAGCAATAAAGGGTAGATACAGGTGTATACTGTGCTGTGCTGGAGGCACACAACACCCACTAACTCCTGCAGATGTCTGTATTAGAGGACATCAGCAATAAAGGGTAGATACAGGTGTATACTGTGCTGTGCTGGAGGCACACAACACCCACTAACTCCTGCAGATGCCTGTATTAGAGAACACCAGCTTAAAAGAGTAGATACAGGTGTATACTGTGCTGGAGGCACACAACACCCACTAACTCCTGCAGATGCCTGTATTAGAGAACACCAGCTTAAAAGAGTAGATACAGGTGTATACTGTGCTGGAGGCACACAACACCCACTAACACCTGCAGGTGCCTGTATTAGAGAACACCAGCAAAAAAGGGTAGATACAGGTGTATACTGTGCTGGAGGCACACAACACCCACTTTAACTCCTGCAGATGCCTGAGAAAGGAACACTGCCCCTGCCTATCTTGCTCTTTCCCTGCATGCCGGAACACACTAACACGATACACAAGGCCGCCACGCTGTTGGCCTTATATAGTGTGGGGCATGTACTAAACCCCCTGAGCTATAATTGGCCACAGGCATCCTGCAAAGAGCATTCTTCCCAATGTCCACCAATGTAAGGAGCATACCCACTGACCGCCTATATAAGGGGCACTCTTCCCACTGATCACCAAAGTAAGGAGCTTTCTTCCCATAGACCACCAATGTAAGGAACATTATTCTATTGACCACAAATGTAAGGAACATTCTTCCCACTGATCACCAATGTAAGGAGCGTTCTTCCCATTGACCAATGACTTTAGAAACATTCTTTCCATCGATCACCAATGTAAGAAATATTCTTTCCACTAATCACCAATGTAAATAGCATTCTTCCCATTGACCACCAACATAAGGAACATTCTGTCCACTGACCACCAATGTAAGAACATTACTCCTATTGACCACTGATGTAAGAAACCTTCTTCCCACTGACTACGGAGCATACTTTCCAATGAACACCAATGTAAAGTACATTTTCCCCCTGCCAGCAATGTAAAGAGCATTCTTCCCACTGTCCACCAATGTAAGGAGCATACTCCCTTACCACCTATAAAAAGAGCACTCTTCCCACTGATCACCAAAGTAAGGAGCATTCTTCCCATAGACCACCAATGTAAGGAACATTCTTCTATTGACCACAAATGTAAAGAACATTCTTCCCACTGATCACCAATGTAAGGTGCGTTCTTCCCATTGACCAATGACGTAAGGAACATTCTTCCCACCGATCACCAATATAAGAAATTTCTTTCCACTTATCACCAATGTAAAGAGCATTCTTCCCATTGACCACCAATGTAAGGAGCATACTTCCCACTGACCATCAATGTAAGGAGCATACTTTCCACTGACCACCAATATAAGGCACATTCTTCCCACTGACTACCAATGAAAGGAGTGTTCTTTCCAATTACCAGCAATCTAAGGGAGCGTTTCATGGATCACCAACAACAAATCATTTTGTCATATAGAGCAGCCCTGGGTGTCAAATATGCTACATTCTTTATTCTTCTATTTATTCCTGTATCCCAACCTACACCAATGCACTGTGAGCTGTACATATACATCTAACTACTAGGTCTGTGAGACCTGAAAGTTATTATAATGGTTCCTCCAAATATATTACTATCAGGAGGTGTAATTTTTCAGAAAATGACTTAATCTCTTTTCCTCTGTACCTGGTGTATATCAATAAGTTATAAGTAGCATAATGGATGTGACTACAATATGTATGTCAAAGCCATTAGGGACTATAAATTCACTCTTCATTTAATAAAGTTACACTAAACATATCTTTGTTCTCCAAAAACCAACATTACACATCGACTACTTAGTGGCACTCTGATCTATTTGTTTATGACATATCATTTTATTGCTGTGTTTTTCTGCCTGCTTGCAACATCCTCTGTGAGCTCCAAAACCTCTCATTTTTCCTCTCACTTTTGTTTGTTTGGAATGAGCATGCAGGTCAGTTGTGGTCTTGTGCACTGCTTTATGCACACTACAAATCCCATAATCTATAGTCCATAGTCCATCTCAAGAGGGAGCAAGAGAGGGTGGTTGTGTTCTTACCTACAATGGGACCATGGAGAACAAACGTAGCCACCCTCTAACAGGAAACTGTATCACAGCAGCAAAAAAAGGGGAAGGCCAAAAGCAATAAAAAATACACTTTTGGACGTAAAATAAATACTTAAATAGAAAAAAAAAGTGTCATTTTAATTACTCAATTAAAAGAAAAACTGTTTCACTTAATTAACTTTGTGTGTTTCTGTGTGTCTTTATTTACAAACAGTGGAAAAGTACAATGTGTAAACGAAAAAGACACACAATATTAAGGTGAAAAATATTGAGTAATTGAGTATTTTTTTTAAAATGGAGCCAATAATGAATAAAAAAAAATTGAGTAAATAATTGATTTAAAAAAAAAAAAAAAAAATGAGTCATGAATGAATAAATAAATAAAAATTGAGTAAAAAATTTGAGTCATTAACTTACTAAAGAGCGGATTTATAGTCTCTGGTGGGGTTGACCTGCATATTGTAACGCATGTCACATTCATCATGCCACTTGTTAAAAAAGGGTTCCTCCGGTAAAGGTAAAAGGTAAAGAAAGGCTAAAATATATAGATAGGTAGATAGATAGATAGATAGATAGATAGATAGATAGATAGATAGATAAAATAGATAGATAATATAAAATAGATAGATAGATAGATAGATAGATAGATAGATAGATAGATAGATAGATCGATATAGATAGATAGATAGATAGATAATATACAATAGATAGATAGATAGATAATATAAAATAGATAGATAGATAGATCGATATAGATAGATAGATAATATACAATAGATAGATAGATAGATAGATAGATAATATAAAATAGATAGATAGATCGATCGATAGATAGATAGACAGACAGATAGATAGATAGATAATATAAAATAGATAGATAGATAGATAGATAGATAGATAGATAGATAGATAGATAGAAATAAAATAGATAGATAGATAGATAGATAGATAGATAGATAGATAGATAGATAGATAGAAATAAAATAAATAGATAGATAGATAATATAAAACAGATAGATAGATAGATCATATAAAATAGATAGATAGATACTATACAATAGATAGATACATACATACATAAATACATATATAGATAGATAGATAATATAGATAGATAGATAAATAATATAAAATAGATAAATAGATAGATAATATAAAATAGATAGATTGATAACATAAGATAGATAGATAGATAGATAAATAGATAGATAGATAATATAACATAGATAGATAGATAATATTAGATAGATAGATACAAAGTGCTATCCCCTCCGATAGGTGAACCTGTCCTCAGTAGTGATGTATGGATGATGTATCCAAGTAGTTAGTAGGGCTCTTCTCCGTTGGCCACCTACCTCGGTCATGACCCGGTCGGCCAGGCTTTTCTCCTCATCCTTGAAGATGATGTCGGGGTTGTAGTTGAGGACCAGCTCCCTGAACCTGTCGGAGTCCCGGTGGATCTTGCCCTCCGTCTTGCCACTTGCCCCCAGGGTCATCTCAGGCACGTTGGGCACGTATTGCTTGTAGCGGAGGGGCACCAACTTGCGCATGTAACGTCTCCGACCCGCCGGCCCCCGGCCAGGTCCACAGCACCGCACCGGGACCAGGAGGAGCCACAGGCAGGTGAGCAGCACCGCGATCCGGGCAGAGGGCATCTCCTGTCCGCTCACTGCATGCCGGGCACCCCAGGCTGAAGACAGCCCCGGATAGGTGGCTGCTCTTGGTGCACCTGCTGTCCAGGTAAGTGCTCCTGCCTCTATGTATGGGGATTAGTAGAAGAGACTGGATCACTGTGTTATGGGACTCCACGAGGAAGTTAATAAGTCATCCAGGTAGGTGCCCATGGAGGAGGGGTGGGCAGCCTGTGACAGGTAAGTACACCTTGCTGTGCACAAGCACCTGACATGTCCTCTCCTGGGTTGCCCCTCCGCTCCTCTATTCCATCTCCCGTCCTCTATGACAGCCCCGGATAATTGCCTCTCCCCGGCCATCGCCAGCTTCATATAGGGACAGGGACAGGAACGTGCACTGCGCCCTCCCCTAGGCACGCCCCTACCCAATACTGCAAGACCAGGCGCGCTACCGGCTACCCTGTGCACGAGCATGTCATTAGAGGAATTGGGACACTTTACACAGCTGTTAGCCAGCTTCGTTTTGGAAAATGAAAGTATAACTAATGGCAACATTGTGGTTTTAGTTTCGGACAGAATGGAGAAGGATTGGAACCCCTGTCAGGTTTTTACCAATTAATTATCACTGAGAGTGAAAGAAAATTCCAAATTTTTAGTTGCACCAGAACAAGAATAAGAGGGGAAACCTTCCAATAGGGCCAAAAGCAATACAAAATACACTTTTGGACGTAAAATATATACTTAAATAGAAAAAAAAGTGTAATTTTAATTACTAAATTAAAAGAAAAACTGTTACAGTTAATTAACTTTGTGTGTTTCTGTGTGTCTTTATTTACAAACAGTGGAAAAGTGCAATATGCAAACGATAAAGACACACAATATTAAAGTGGTTGTAAACCCTTACAAACCACTTTGACCTACAGGTAAGTCTAGATTAAGGCTTACCTGTAGGTCCAATAAATATCTCCTAAACCTACACGGTTTAGGAGATATTTGCCAAAAGACAGGCACTGCTGTCTACAGTGCATGCGCTGTAGACAGCGGCGCGCAGGCGCACTGAGCGCGGCACCGTCAACGATGAAGATGCCACGCGTGTCGGCTCCCTTGCGCATGCGCGGGAGTGACGTCATCGTGGCTTCGCCGAATGACAGCGGCGGAGCAGCGAGACCCCACCGAGAAGATGGATGTGCCGGACTACAGGGGACAGCGGTGACATCGCTGGCTCCTGTGTCAGGTAAGTGACACATAATGGACTACTATGCGATGCATAGTAGTCCATTATGCTTTGTCTTTGCAGGGAATGAAAGAGGAAGTAAACTCATCAGGGTTTACTTCCTCTTTAAATTGAAAAATATTGAGTCATTTCATGAGTCATGAATGAATAAATAAATAAAAATTGAGTAAAAAAAATTTGAGTCATTAACCACTTGCTTACTGGGCACTTAAACACCCTTCCTGCCCAGACCAATTTTCAGCTTTTGGTGCTCTCACACTTTGAATGACAATTACTCAGTCATGCAACACTGTACCCAAATGAATTTTTTGTCCTTTTTTTCCCACAAATAGAGCTTTCTTTTGGTGGTATTTGATCACCTCTGGGGTTTTTATTTTTTGCGCTATAAATGAAAAAAGACCGAAAATTTTGAAAAAAAACACATATTTCTTTGTTTCTGTGACAGAATTATGCAAATTATTAATTTTTCTTCATAAATTTTGGCCACAATTTATACTGCTACATATCTTTGGTAAAAATAACCCAAATTAGTGGATATTATTTGGTCTTTGTGAAAGTTATAGAGTCTACAAGCTGTGGTGCGAATCGCACAAAATTGATCACATCTGATGTACTGGTGGCCTATCTCGCTTCTTGTGACCCGAACAAGTCAGGAAAGTACAAATACCCCCCAAATGACCCCTTTTTGGAATGTAGACATTCCAAGGTATTTAGTAAGAGGCATGGTGAGCTTTTTGATGTTGTCATTTTTTTCCCACAATTCTTTGCAAAATTAAGATTTTTCATTTTTTTTATTTTTCTCCACAAAATTGTCATTGTAATAGGTTATTTCTCTCACATGGCATGTGTATACCACAAATGACACCCCCAAAAAAATTCTGCTACTCCTCCTGAGTATTACAATACCACATGTGTGTGACTTTTTCACAGCCTGGCCACATAGAGAGGCCCAACATGCAGGGAGCGCCATCACGTGTTCTAGGAGCATAAATTACACATCTAACTTGTTGACTACTTATTACACTTTTGAAATACCAGGACAATGACACGTGACACTGATGACAGATGGCACTGATACGTGGCAATGATGACACTTATACGTGGCACTGATGACACGTGGCACTGATGACAGATGGCACTAATATGTGGCACTGATGACAGATGACACTAATATGTGGCACTGATGACACGTGGCACTAATACGTGGCACTGATGACACGTGGCACTAATACGTGGCACTGATGACACGTGGTACTAATACGTGGCACTAATACGTGCCACCGATGATGCGTGACACTGATGACAGATGGCACTGATAAGTGGCATTGATGACACGTGACACTGACAACAGATGGCACGTGACACTGACAGGTGGCACTGATGACAAATGGCACTGATACATGGCACTGATGACAGATGGCACTAATACGTGGCACTGATGACAGATGGCACTATGTGGCACTAATGACACGTGGCACTGATGACAGATGCCACTTATACGTGGCACTGATGACAGATGGCACTGGGGACAAATGGCACTGACAACAGGTGGCACTGGGGACAGATAGCACTGGGGGCAGGTGGCACTGGGGTGGGGTGGATTGCACTGGGGTGGATGGCACTGGGGCGGATGGCACTGGGGCAGGATGGCACTGGGGCGGATGGCACTGGGGCAGGATGGCACTGGGGCAGGATGGCACTGGGGCAGGATTGCACTGGGGGAGGATGGCACTGGGGGAGGATGGCACTGGGGGAGGATGGCACTTTTTTTTTACACTTTTTTTTTCTCTGTGCACTGACGGCTGCTGCAGCCGTTCATCTCTCCCCTCTCACACGCTGTCTGTGTGAGGAGGGAGAGCGGTGCTGAGAGATGATCTCATATGTTTACATATGAGATCATCTCCCATTGGACACGCCGATCACGCTGTAAACGGCCCCTGTGATTGGCCGTTTACAGCGATCTGTGTTCGCCTGCCCCCGGGGGACACGGCGAACACAGAACTTCCGCGATGCGCGCCCGCGGCGGCGCGCATTGCGGAAGTAAACAATAGGACGTCCAGGGACGGCCAATTGCAGGAAAGCGCCCGCTCTAAGGCCGTAAATCGGCTATAGGGCGGGCGCGAGGTGGTTAATTTACTAAAGAGCGTATTTATAGTCTCTGGTGGGGTTGACCTGCATTTTGTAACGCATTTCACATTCATCATGCCACTTTTAAAAAAAGGGTTCCTCCGGTAAAGGTAAAAGGTAAAGAAAGGCTAAAATATATAGATAGATAGATAGATAGATAGATAGATAGATAGATAGATATAGTAAAGCGCTGCGTAAACTCTGACCTCTCAGCGGGGAAGTAATAAATTATTTTCCCGTGCAAAGCATGGTGTTAAATCTATTACTAGCAAAAGCACAACATACAGTACAGTACATATAAACACTGGCTAGGCACAATTGAACCCTTTGATCACCCTAGACATTCAACCCCTTCCCAGCCAGTGTCATTAGTACAGTGACAGTGCATATTTTAGCACTGATCACTGTCACTGGTTCCCAAAAAAGTGTCCAAAGTGTCAGTTAAGCCGCGTACACACGATCAAACAATCCGGTGGAAAAGTCCACAATCCGCCCGTGTGTGGGCTCCGGTGGACTAAGAAAGTAGTTTTGCACCTAAATATGTCCGCCGGACTCGCATTTCGGCGGACAATACGGCCGTGTGTGCTAGTCCGGTGGACAATACGGCCGTGTATGTGCTAGTCCGCCGTACTTCTGAAATGAACTGACTTTTCCCGCCCGGAGAAAAGTCCGCTCATTTTGAGCGTGGCTCCAGGTAACCGGGACCAGTGAAGGAGGTGTCACTGGCCCCGTCACCTAGTATGGAGTTAAAGGGGAAGCCCTACTCCGAAAAAACGGCGTGGAGGTCCCCTCTAGGTCCATATCAGACCCTTATCCAAGCACGCAACCCAGCCGGTCAGGAAAGGGGATGGGAACGAGCGAGCGCCCCCCCCCCCCCTCCTGAGCTGTACCAGGCCGCGTGCCCTCAGCATGGGGGGTGCCTTGGGGAAAGGGGTGCCGCAAGGCCCCCCCACCCCAAAGCACCTTGTCCCCATGTTGATGAGGACACGGGCCTGTTCCCGACAACCCTGGCCGTTGGTTGTCGGAGTCTGCGGGCAGGGGGCTTATCGGAATCCGTGAGTCCCCTTTAATAAGTGGGCCACCGGATCCCAGCCCCCCACCCTATGTGAATGAGTATGGGGTACAATGTACCCCTACCCATTCACCTGTGAAATAAATGTAAAAAAAACACAACACACAAGGGTTAAATTAGTTTATTGCACAGCTCCGGTGGTCTTCTTCCGTCTTCGGGGGTCTTCGCCGGACTCCTCCGCTATCTTCTCCTAGCTCTTTTACTATCGGAGGAGCCCGGCTTTCTTCTTCGCCACTGCCCTCTTCTTCCGACTTCGGGGTCTTGTCCCCCTCTTCGGGGGTCTTGTCCCCCTCTTCGGTTCTTCTTGCCGGGCCACCGCGCCTTCTTCTAGCTCTTTTACAAGCGGTGGCCCGGTCTTCTGTCGCCACCTTCTGTTCTTCTCTTCTGTTCATCTGTTCTTCTCTTCTTCTTTTCTTGAGCTGTTGCCTCGTCGCTGTCTCTGGCCACAATGACAGGCACACGGCGTGCGGCGACTTATATAGGGACATCGCTGGATGATGTCCCCGCCCATTATGATGTCACAGTCCCAGAGGATGCTGGGACTGTCACATCATAATGGGCGGGGACATCATCCAGCGATGTCCCTATATAAGTCACCTCACGTGGCGTGCCTGTCATTGTGGCCAGAGACAGCGACGAGGCAACAGCTCAAGAAGAGAAGAACAGAAGACGGCGATAGCGACAACAGAAGACCGGGCCACCACTTGTAAAAGAGCTAGAAGAAGGCGTGGAGGCCCAGCAAGAAGAACCGAAGACGGGGACAAGACCCCCGAAGTTGGAAGAAGACCCCCGGGCAGCGATGAAAAAGAAAGCCGGGCTCCTCCGCTAGTAAAAGAGCTAGCAGAAGATAGCGGAGGAGTCTGGCGAGAAGACCCCCCAAGATGGAAGACCCCCGGAGAAGTGCAATAAATTATTTTTAAACCTTGTGTGTTGTGTTTTTTTTACGTTTTCTTCACAGGTGAATGGGTAGGGGTACATTGTACCCCATACTCATTCACATAGGGTGGGGGGCCGGTATCCGGGCCCCCTTATTAAAGGGGGTTCCCGGATTCCGATAAGCCCCCCGCCCGCAGACGCCGACAACCAACGGCCAGGGTTTTCGGGAAGAGCCCCCCCATGTTGAGGGCACGTGGCCTGGTACGGTTCAGGAGGGGGGGGGGGGCGCTCGCTCATCCCCACCCCCTTTCCTGACTGGCCGGGTAGCGTGCTCGGATAAGGGTCTGATATGGACCTAGCGGGGGACCCCCATGCCGTTTTTTCGGTGTAGGGATTCCCGTTTAAGTCCATACCAGGTGACGGGGCCAGCGACGTTTCCTTCGCTGGTCCCGGCTACCTGGAGCCGTGCTCAAAATGAACGGACTTTCCTCCATGTGTGTGGGGGCGAGTCCGTTCATTTCAAAAGTACGGCGGATAGTCCAGCGGTACGGCGGACCTAGTCTGCCGCAAAAGTACAGTGTGTGGGCAGGTAGCTCGTTCGGAAAGTCCGGCGGTTTGTCTGCCAGACTAAGTCCGCCTGATAGTCTGATACGTGTGTACGCGGCATTAGTGTCAGATTGTCCACTGCAATATCACAGTCCCTCTATAAATCACTGATTGCCTCCATTACTAGTAAAAGAAAAAGTATAATAATGAAAGTAAATAAAAATATTCCATAGTTTGTAGACGCTATAACTTTTGTGCAAACCAATCAATATACGCTTATTGGGATTTTCTTTTACCAAATATATGTAGCAGAATATATAATGACCTAAATTTATTAAGAAATCTAATTTTTTTAAATCTTTTTAATTGGATATGTTTTCATAGCAGAAAGTAAAAAATAATGTCTTTTATTTTTTTCAAAATTGTCGGTCTTTTTTTTATAGTGCAAAAAATTAAAAATGCAGAGGTGATCAAATACCACCAAACTAAAGCTCTATTTGTGGGAAAAAAGGACATCAAGTTTATTTGGGTACAGCGTCGCAAGACCACGCAATAGTCAGTTAAAGTAATGCATTGCCGTATCGCAAAAAACGGCCTGGTTATGAAGCATGAAGGGGGGTAAATCTTCCAGAGGTCAAGTGGTTAAAATAATAGAATTTTTTTTTTCACTTTCAGCAGCTGGTTTAATCACTTATTGAGTATGCAGCTTCTATATCTTTTACCCCCCCCCCCCCCCCCCCGATGGGTTCTAGTTTAACCACTTGCTGGCTGGGCAGTGTGGCTCTCGTTCTGGTTGGACGTTCTCGTGCTCCCCTAGGGGCATGCAGCATGGTGATCGCGTCCATGCCGTGTTGCTAGGACATGAAGCGGCTCCCAATCTGTGTAAAGAGCCGAGGCTCTTTAACCATGTGATTGGCTGTGTCCAATCACAGCCCGTCACATGTAAACACGGAGTGCTCCTCGCTTTACACTGACAGAGTGTGAGGAGAGGAGAGCCGATCAGCGGCATCTCCTCACAGGGGACAACTAGGTATGTAATCAGTGCCCTGATTACAATTAAATGCCCACCAGTGCCAGCGATGATTTCCCACCACTGTCAGCAATCAGTGCCCACAATTGGCACCAATTTGTGCCCACAAGTGCCAGCAATCAGTGCCCACAAGTGTCACCAATCAATAGCCATTAGTGATGCCAGTCAGTGCTGCCCATCAATGCCCATCACTGCTTCCCATCAATGGCCATCAGTGCCCATCAGTGCCGCCCATCAGTGGCACTTATCCGTGTCTACCAGTGCTGCCTATCTGTGCCCACCAGTGCCGCCTATCTGTGTCCACCAGTGCCACCTATCTGTGCCCAGCGCCCACCAGTGCCACCCATCAGTGCCGCCTATCAGTGCTCATCAGTGTTATATATCAGAGCAACCTATCAGTGCTCATAAGTGCAGCATATTTGTGCCTCCTCATCAGTGCCACCTAATCAGTGCCCATAAGTGGCGCCTCATCAGTGCCCATCAGTAACATAACAATCATAACAATTTCACATGGTTACAGTGTAGCATGACTGCGCAATTGTCATTCAAAATGTGACAGCGCTGAAAGCTGAAAAATGGCCTGGGCAGGAAGGGGGTTTAAGTGCCCTGTATTGAGGTGGTTAAAGTGATTCTAAGCCCTGGTTCACATTGATGCGATTTGGCATGTGATTTGACATGTCAAATCGCATGCCAAATCGGTGGCAATTGCCGGCAATGGCAGAGTCGGTGTGACGCCGTATTTGTGGTGCCGCACCAATACCCAAAAGTACTGTTTCTGTACTACTTTTGATGATTTACATTGGCATCTGAGCAAAAACCCACACAGATGACTCTGAAATCGCCCCCGAAGTCGGGACTGACATACAGGAATGAAACTCTCACGATTTCCTTCCCGCAGTCAATGTGAACTCGGGTTTAACGTTTTTTTTCTAGTGTCATTCCTACATGCTTTGTGTAATGGTTTCGTTCTGGTACGTGCTTCCTCCCAAGCCCTGCTCTATGCATCCCTGCGCTCTCTCCTCATTGGCTCACTGGCTGTGAATGCCAGCAGCGAGAGCCAATGGCTCCTGCTGCTGCCAAGGCTCCCGTGCACATCGCTGGATCGAGAGGGAGCTCAGGTGAGTATAAGCGGGGCTGAGGGGGGAGAAGCACACAGAAGGTTTTTTCACCTTCATGCATAGAATGCATAAAGGTAAAAAAAAACTTCAGCCTTTACAACCACTTTAAACTGGACCCATGACTGCTGTCCCAGGTGTCCTGTTTCAAGGTGACTCTATTCTCTAGCATCCTATAGAGCCGCCCTTACGCACAGAGACTAGAGGTCTCCAAGCTAACAGACTGGTTGGAGACTACACTGTATCCTCCTAATGCTTTCCTGTTAAGACCAGAAATTCAGGGCACTGAGAGAGCAGCATTGAAAACTGTTTTAACAAATACTGCAGTTTACTTGGGAATATTTGTTTTATTGTGCTTAATGCGTTAAACAAAAGTAATTCTTTAATACTACTTTAACTAAAATAATAAAAAGATAGAGTACAGGCAACACAACGTGGAAACTTGTTTTTGGTCCTTTATAGTAAACCTAAAAAATGCTAGTTGCCTGGCTGTTACATTGACCCCCCCCCCCCTTGTTCCCTCAGTCACTGACCTAGAAGTTCTTATCTGCATACCTTGATCAAGCTAAGAGGCTCAAAAAAACAAAGCAAGAAGGTCAACATGAGAGCCAGCAGGCTAGCATTTTTTTTAAGGAGAGCTCAGCAATGGCAGCCCCATGTGTCTCTCATGACAAGTTCATTAGGAAGGCTTTAGCAGTGAAATTTATTTCTGAAAATATATACAAAGCTGTTTACCTGGCACCTCTAGCTATCCAAGTCTGCCCATAAACCACAAGCACTAACCGATGGAATGTTGTCACCTAAGCTTCTGAATAAAGAGGAATTATCATTTCTGTAAACTGACATTTCGTCCAGCTTGGCTCAATGTTAGTATCCATTTCTGATATTCAGAGTGTGGCTGGAGATGCTGAAAATCACTGTATTAGTCCGCACTAAAATACAATAGCCGGGAGCTGCTCCAGTTGCTTCACAGGGGGGTCACTCACTCAGTACCACCATCATTCAGAGAACACCTTGTATATTTTTAAAGTGAATACAAGGCATTCTCTGATTGGACAAGTTGAGGATGAAGGGCACATGATATTACAATCTCCACCTCGGCCAATCAAGAGAATGCCTTGTATTAATAATAAAAAAAATAAATAATACTAAGTGTTCTCTGAATAATGGCCGTGCTGTGCGAATGACCTCTAGTGGTCAGTGTGCAGAGGAGATGCTGCTGGATCCATACCCAAAAGATCACGGACTATAAAAAGATACGGCATTACAAAACACGACTCTCATTGTCACTAGACAATAAATAAAATATCAGTTTGAAAAATAAATTACCGTATATACTCGAGTATAAGCTGAGTTTTTCTTCCCTTTTTTTAGGGCTGAACCCCCCCCCCCCCCCCTGGCTTATACTTGAGTCAGGGTCTCGTGTGGGGGTCTTGAGTGAGAGTGTAGCCTCACTGTGCCCATCTGCAGCTGTACCTTTGATTACTAAAACAGCGGGTGTCTCCGTGTTATGCAGTCTGTTCAGCAGCCCTCTATTGTAACAAAGCTCTACTTCCTCATCGTCTGATACAATGCTGGGAAACTGTATCAGTGTTCCACCTATCATGGACTAGGAGGAGGCGGGGCGTTGTTGCAATGGATGGCCGCCGAACGCCGCTGTTTTAGTAATCAAAGGTACGGCTGCAGGTGGGCACAATGAGGCTGCCAATGGGCACAGTGAGGCTGCAGATGGGCATTGTTTACCCAGTAGCTGCTGCATTTTTCCACCCTAGGCTTATACTCAAGTCAATACGTTTTCCCAGTTTTTTGTGGTAAAATTAGGTGCCTCGGCTTATATTCGGGTCGGCCTATACTCGAGTACAATGATTTATGGTTATTTATTTTTTTAGGTTTATTCATTTTTTAATTATATATTTTTTACAACTTTTTAAAAATTATTAATTTATTTATTTATTTAATTTTACAAAGTTTTACAAGTTTTACAACTTTTTACAAAGTTTTTCAAGTTTTACATTTTTTTACAAAGTTTTACACTGTTTTACAAGTTTTTCAAGTTTTTTTTTTTTTTTTTTTTTACTTTTACAAAGTTTCACAATGTTTAACAAATAACTATTTCATAGTAGTTTTTTTTTTTCTTTTCATCTGAGTCCTAATTAAAGTTTGTATGGAACTATGAAGAGCAGGGAGACTGGGAGGATAATTTAGCTTCAGCTATTGAGATCTGTACACAACAGACATTCACAACAGTGGTAAATAAGCAAGAAGGAACTTCGAGCTCCACCTGCTGGATCAAACATGTAACTATAAAAGGTTTATATGCAATATTATACATTTACCCAATGAAAGTGAATAAATAAGTTATATAAATTTTAGTTTTTTATTCCTGAACATAATGAAGAAATATATAAGGATAAAATAAGGATACAATAAGGATACAATTTTGATGGAGAATATCATATTATATACCTCAAAGTGAAAATAAATAAATACTGCACACTCTTCTCCGCAAGCTTCCTGAATTACAGTGCCTTGCGAAAGTATTCGGCCCCCTTGAACTTTTCAACCTTTTGCCACATTTCAGGCTTCAAACATAAAGATATCCAATTTGAATTTTTTGTGAAGAATCACCAACAAGTGGGACACAATTGTGAAGTGGAACGAAATCTATTGGATATTTTAAACTTTTTTAGCAAATAAAAAACTGAAAAGTTGTGCGTGCAAAATTATTCGGCCCCTTTACTTTCAGTGCAGCAAACTCACTCCAGAAGTTTAGCGAGGATCTCTGAATGATCCAATGTTGTCCTAAATGACTGATGGTGATAAATAGAATCCACCTGTGTGTAATCAAGTCTCTGTATAAATGCACCTGCTCTGTGATAGTCTCAGGGTTCTGTTGAAAGCGCAGAGAGCATCATGAAGACCAAGGAACACACCAGGCATGTCCGTAATACTGTTGTGGAGAAGTTTAAAGCCGGATTTGGATACAAAAAGATTTCCCAAGCTTTAAACATCCCCAAGGAGCACTGTGCAAGCGATCATTTTGAAATGGAAGGAGTATCAGACCACTGCAAATCTACTAAGACCTGGCCGTCCCTCTAAACTTTCAGCTCAGACAAGGAGAAGACTGATCAGAGATGCAGCCAAGAGGCCCATGATCACTCTGGATGAACTGCAGAGAACTACAGCTGAGGTGGGAGAGTCTGTCCATAGGACAACAATCAGTCGTACACTGCACAAATCTGGCCTTTATGGAAGAGTGGCAAGAAGAAAGCCATTTCTCAAAGATATCCATAAAAAGTCTCATCTAAAGTTTGCCACAAGCCACCTGGGAGACACACCAAACATGTGGAAGAAGGTGCTCTGGTCAGATGAAACCAAAATCAAACTTTTTGCCCACAATGCAAAACGATATGTTTGGCGTAAAAGCAACACAGCTCATCACCCTCAACACACCATCCCCACTGTCAAACATGGTGGTGGCAGCATCATGGTTTGGGCCTGCTTTTCTTCAGCAGGGACAGGGAAGATGGTTAAAATTGAGGGGAAAATGGATGCAGCCAAATACAGGACCATTCTGGATGAAAACCTGTTGGAGTCTGCAAAAGACCTGAAACTGGGATGGAGATTTATCTTCCAACAAGACAATGATCCCAAACATACAGCAAAATCCACAAAGGAATGGTTCACAAATAAACGTATCCAGATGTTAGAATGGCCAAGTCAAAGTCCAGACCTGAATCCAATCGAGAATCTGTGGAAAGAGCTGAAAACTGCTGTTCACAAACGCTCTCCATCCAACCTCACTGAGCTCGAGCTGTTTTGCAAGGAAGAATGGGCAAGAACTTCAGTCTCTCGATGTGCAAAACTGATAGAGACATACCCCAAGCGACTTGCAGCTGTAATCGCAGCAAAAGGTGGCTCTACAAAGTATTAATGCAAGGGGGCCGAATAATTTTGCATGCCCCACTTTTCATTTTTTTATTAGTTAAAAAAGTTTCAAAAATCCAATAGATTTCGTTCCACTTCACAATTGTGTCCCACTTGTTGGTGATTCTTCACAAAAAAATAAAAATGTTATATCTTTATTTTTGAAGCCTGAAATGTGGCAAAAGGTTGAAAAGTTCAAGGGGGCCGAATACTTTCGCAAGGCATTGTAGGTGTTTTAAAGAGATTCCTTCTACTCTATTTCAGCATATTGCCTTCAGGCCCTATTTACATATGTGCAGCGTGTTAACATGCGTTGCATTAAAACAGCCCATTGAACATGAATGGTCTGCCAATGTACCTCAATGTGTCTGAAATCACAGGCACATACCACACTTCATGTCCTTGTGGGGCTACACTCACTTCTCCATTGTTTCTACAAGGGCAGCCATGGTTGCTTCACAGACTTTACTTCAAACATGTCTGCCTTTGTATATCTCCATTACATGACCGTTGATGGAGTTGGTAGCCTATGCAAGAAAAAATACTTAACTGCATATAATGGTGAATATATAAACAGTGTCACTAATTTACATAAACATATGCCTATTTGCATAAACAATAAATCTCAGTGATGCTAGTGCCCAAAAATTGAGCATACAGAAAAAAACGTGCAAAAAAAACACATATATAAATCACATGAATGGTTAATGTCTCATCATTATAAAGTCCTTGAGAATAAAGATGAATAAAAAACACCACGTGTCCAAACCGGCTGTCCAGTCTCTAGATCATATGTTGACGTGAAGCAAATTGAGGTGCACCACCACCATACAAATAAAAATGGCTCCTTACCAGATGCCCCAGTAAGGAGAGCTTTTTTTCAAAAGGATCAGGTCAGAGTGTGCATCAATCTTGAATCATCCAAAACAAGATCCCCTTAGAGCAAGACTCGGATGTATTCCAACAGAAAGGCAAATGGTCCACCATAGGAAGAAAAAAACACTCCGAATAGTGTAAAACCATTTATTAAAAAATAAGAGTAAAAGGAAAAAATGCACTTACAGAAGTATTATGAAAGAAGGCATATCATCAATGGAAAAGCGTCGGCCGATCGCAAACTCCAAATAATATCCTATTTCTGCTGTGGTTCTATTGAGGCAAAAACATAGCGTGTCACACGCTATTCATCTTTATTCTCAAGGACTTTATAATGATGAGACATTAACCATTCATGTGATTTATATATGTGTTTTTTTTGCACGTTTTTTTCTGTATGCTCAATTTTTGGGCACTAGCATCACTGAGATTTATTGTTTATGCAAATAGGCATATGTTTATGTAAATTAGTGACACTGTTTATATATTCACCATTATATGCAGTTAAGTATTTTTTTGGTGTTTATGGTATTCTCATGTAATACTGAGCACTTTTATGTTTCACTGTATTTTGGATGGTGTAAATATATGTGGACGTATTCTCCTTCGGTTACAGCACCTGATGCCAACTATTGATATGAAACAACATGCTTTTTGGGCTTTTGTAAATGAATAAAGGGTAGATATGTGTGGTTCGTTTCATTCCAAAATAATATTCGGACAATTTTTTTGTTATTGGGAGATTTGAATATATCCGAATACCCGAATTACAGTATAAACAAAGTTTACCAAATGCTCCAAATAATTAAATTAAATGCGTCCAAATTTCCAAAATTCAAATTGAAATTTGAATCGAATTTTACATTCCAATTCGAACTGTAAACATACTTCTGAAATCAAAGACTGTGGGGGAAATGTACTAAAACTGGTGTACACAGAATCTGATGCAGCTATGCATAGTAACCAATCAGCTTTCAACTTCAGTTTGTTTAATTAAGCTCTGATAATAAAACCTGGAAGCTGATTGGTTACTCTGCAGAGCTGCACCACCTTCTGTGAGCACCAGTTTTAGTAAATCTTCCCTTGTGTGTGTTATTAGAGTACCATTTCGAAATAATGCTGTTTTTACGCAAAAGGGGATTTAAAGAACCATTGCAATCATTTGATGAAGATTTTTCTTTTATCTGTTCACTTTCCCGCATTAGAATAAAAAAAAATATAACATTTTCATTTCGACCGATTTAAAATTTATAGATTTAAAAATTTAGAATTGAACAAAAATCGGTAAATTCTTAAAATTCCCAATACGAATTCCGCATATCAATTAGAACAAATCAACCGAATTTAACTAAACTAAAAAATTAGATTAACTAATCTAAACGAAACAAAAGGTTTTTGTCATGCACATGTCTACTAAACACAGTTTAGCCCCAGGAGTTGCTCTTTACTTTGATCATCTTTACTCGGACTGCAGATCCTGAGATAAATGGTGTGCTCCTGCTGAAAAAGTCACTTATAGACCTAGGTAGATGGACCGCGATTGGGGAAATGTTGCTTATTACATGAATTCTGGGTCATGTTATTATTCTTCACATATGTTGCAGTTGAACACCCATTTCTACCCATGGAAAAACATGGGAGGGTACAGGAATTTTGGAAATTGGGGACATTCATGAATTAGAAATATTGCAGATGTATCCAGACGTTAGATTTGCAGATGTAGACAAAAAAACACAATCACTTTTGTTTGCTGTCTGATGCTGAAGGGATTCCCTTCACTTCCTGTCTTGGAGTCACATGAGAGGAAGTCTCCTTAAAGTGGAACTTCATATGAAAAGTGACGTACTATTCATTCTCTACCTTCACTCAGCCTGTAACTGAGCTAAAGGATTTTTTTTAGGGGGGGGCAGAACTTTTTTTTATCGGTTCCCTGCTCCCACTTCCTAAATTCTAAACTAGGTGAGGATGATGTCACTCACCCCACCCTCTTCCCACCCACAGCCTCCTAGTGCACATCACATGTCCTAGAAGGCTGCAGCAAAAAACAAACATCAGAAGGCACACCAGCCTAGTGTATTATCCCAATGGTGATTTAATAGAGGCAAATAAAAACTCACAAACAGTGAAGGTAAACAGCATGTCAAGCAACTGCTCCATGGTGCAGTGGTAGGTGAGACCCACCCAAAGTGACTCAAAGTCAAGGACTCACAAGGTGGCTTACATGTTTCGAGAGTAAGCCCTCTTCCTCAGAGCCAAGGGATTGAGATCCATCGCTTACATCTGATGTAAGAGATGGATCAAAATCTCTTGGCTCTGAGGAAGAGGGTTTGCCCTCAAAACACATAAGCCACCTTGTGGGTCAAAGACGGCATATCCTTGGAGTTGGGTAACTTTGGGTCTCACTTACCACTGCAGCATCATCTTGAATTTGTGAGCTGGCTGCAACTTTCATGCTGAATTATAGCCGACTCCCAAACACAAGAAGGCAGTGTCCAGGACCAGCAGCTATGCAAAAAAATCATCTGCAGGAAGACAGTGCTGGAATCCATGGACTGATATGTCAGCAGCTACATTACTTATCATTTTAAAATGATTAAAGTGATCAAATGAAATATAATTAGAGAGAGTCCATGGAAAGCAAGAGATGAGTTTAGGGGATATGGAGACACAATGGGAGGAATTCAATAAAACACGATATATTTCCAGCTGTAAGATTCCTTTAAAATTTCTTATGTGATTGAATTCAGTGCTACCTATTACTGTAGCTTTAAGAGCCTGTTGCTATGGCTGTGACAGATTCAAAAAGAATTGCTGCCAGTTTGCAAATTTAGGAAACGGGTGGTAATATGATCAACTCGAAGCTGGCATACAGAGAGACACCAAGGCTTAGAGTGGGGCATGTATATGCTGGGAAGCTGTCATGAATGTGCCAGCCTTCTGCACAGGGCTTATGTTAATTTGCTAGGAAACTGGCACATGCTGGCATCCTAGCAACCAATGGCTCAATGGAGACAGTGTAGTCCAGTAGGAGGATGGAGGAGAGTGCTCAGTCTGATCACTGACTTTTATGGCAGAGGATTGCACAGTGAGCCATAGCTGCCTTATAGCCCAGTTTTGGCTATGGAATTTTGCTTACAGCCATCCACTGTCAATCACATGGGAAGTGGAGCTTGGAGACTGATCTCCCATCAGGTTTGCCCGTCTTTTGATTGACAGTGGGCAGAAGTGGGTTGATTCCATAGCCACTATTTAGTCCAATAGCAGCTATGGAATCCAGCTACTGTGTTTTGCTGTCATTCACATAGAAGGGGACCTGTAGGGAAATAGTCTTTCATCAGGATCCGCCCACCTCACAACAAACCTCCTCAGCAATGCGCCTGTCTGGCAAAGCAGGGAGATCAGTGACACTGAGCCAGTGAGATTATCTTAGGCTCAGCATACTGAGCTGTGCTAAAGATGGAGTGTACAGTATGGAGACCCTGGCCCATGCACAAACTGTTAGCACTATAAAAATCCTGATTAATAATAATAAATATACAAGAAATAGAGTTGTGTTGTCTTTGGGGCACGAAGGCAGCTACAGCAATAAGAACATATTCTATCCTTTCCCCATGATACTAAGAATGTGTTTTTGGCTGGCCATACATTTCGGCCCTGTTGGCATTCTCCTGTCCAACATCCTTTGATCAGAAAATTGAAGAATAGAGGTATAAAATTGTCAGCGGAACAGCGGATGCATCCATATCAGATGCATCCACTGTTGGGTTATTCTGACAGCCAAGATATGTAGGGAATCAATAGATATATCTTGTTTAGCTCCTGGGGCTAAACGAGTGAAATCTTATAGTGTGTGGCCATCACTAGTTGCAAGTAAAATACCCAGCAAGCATTATTTAAAGAAATGAAATGACCGTTTATTTACTAAATGGGTATAGGTTGCTTAATATTGTTACTGTTTCTACTATTCTGGTGATAAGATTTCAGGGATTTATTTTTTAAGCTGGAATGTGGTGAAACTCCGTTCCACCACCTCTGGCACTGTTCTGTCCTCTCCCTCTTGTTAGTTGTCACTGATAAACACAGAAGCATGTGGAGGAAATTTTCTGCACTACTTACTTCCTCTGCTGGCTTCTGTGTTTACCAGTGACAGTGTGCCCTCTTCAGAAGGTCATTCTCGCTCCTCTTCCGGCAGCCCTCAGCAATGACTTTTTCCTGGCAGTCTCGGGAGTGGTGGGCAAGGTCTGTGCTGTGTTTGGGTGTTTTTTGAATTGGCATGGGGAATGTAAGTACTTGCACCTGTAGCTATAGAAAAAATCCCTGGAAATATTTGAATAAGATGGAAGCACTGTTTGTCTTCTTTCTTGAATTTTTATATTATTTTTGAGTAGTCATAATAATAAAACTTTAGTGAATAGCAATAATGTAATGAAATAGATCGCTATAGATCATGTTGATAATGCAATGCAGAAATGAACAAATAAGTGCACAGAATCAATTCCAAGCATAGCCTGCGGCAATGACCTAACAGTGTTTTATAGTCATCTCCATTGGACTTTCATGTTTTGTACTATTACATCCTTGAAATAAAAAATGTAAAGCTGAACTCCAATTGACAATAAAAAAAATACAATATTATAGTGCGTAGTGCCTTTCTGGCACATTAAGGGTTAAAGCAAATCTCTAGCCAAAATATTTGACATAAAAATGAATAATCAACTAAACGATAAAAAAGCAGCTTTTATTACATTCCCTTTCAATTCAGAGCTATCCTTTGCAGTACTTCTTCTCTGCCACAAGCGTAAGCTAAAAATACTTACCCTTTAGCAAACTCTTAATAACTTCTGTATATGCATGTACTGTGGAGTAATTCATCCTAAAGTTTAAAACAGAAGCACTGAAGTTATTCAAGACCATTTCTGAGCAACTCAGTCTGAAGACCAGCATCATTCAACCCACTTTCTCGGAGTCCAGACTGCCCTGGACCTGCCCCAGTCTGTGATTAGGTAGTGAAAGCAGGAACAGTACAGCCATGAGCTCTTGTTTCTGTCACTCTGCTCCTTTCCCCATCAGTTTGCTGCTTTTTCAACACACTCAAACCTTTCTGAATGCAAGAGGGTGATACCAGGTCCAATTTAGGTACTTACACTGCATGCATTAAAAAAACTACTTTTAATGATGTTTTAATAATTACAGCACGTCGGCACTACATTAATTTGTGTCTACTATGTCTACCTAGAGATTAGCTTTAAATGCTGGCTCAGATTTAGGGATTAAAGAGTAAACTGAAAACACTTAATCTCGTTAGCAAGCTCTTATCAACTTCTGTAGCTGCAGGTATAGTGGAACAATTCATTCTCAAAATTCAAAACAGAAGCACTGAAGTTGTTCAAGACAATTTCTGAGCAGCTCAGCTCACTCTGTGGGCAGCCAAGTCACTGCTGTTGACATGCACTTTTATTATTTGAGGAGTAACTTTTGCCAGCTCATGTCATATAACTCTGACAGCTCACGTCAGTGGACTTCATACATTTTTACTACTGTTCTACCTTGTAAATCATTGTGGTACTTTATAAATATGTGGTGCTGTTCAGGGCCGATCACTCTCAGATCAGCATGAGCGCCACAGCGGTAGCCAGCAGCTTTCTGTTGCTTTCAATAGGGCTGCCTCCCGCAGCTTGTCACCTGCAACCTTGGTTGGCATTCTCAGATGTAAACTCTGTTGGGAATATTTGCAAGTGTGAATGTAGCCTTACTCCTTTCCTTTCCATCTACCTTAAAGTGAGCCAGTTCACACAGGGGCAACACGACTTTCAACACGACTTTTGGAGGCAACTTGGACACGACTTCAACACGACTTGCACACGACTTGGGGCGACTTACAACACGACTTTAAGTCGCCCCAGGCCAGGCGAATTTGCCGTGGCCAATCAGAGAATGAGCTCTCAAGGGAGAAATTTGACGTGGGTTCCCCCTCCGAGAGCATACCAGGCCCTTAGGTCTGGTATGGATTCTAAGGGGAACCCCCTACGCTGAAAAAACTGCGTGGGGGCCCCCCCCAGATCCATACCAGATCCTTATCCGAGCACGCTACCCGGCTGGCCAGGAAAGAGGATGGGGACGAGCGAGCGCCCCCCCCCCCTGAGCCGCACCGGGCCGCATGCCCTCAACATGGGGGGTGCCTTGGGGAACCCAAAGCACCTTGTCCCCATGTTGATGAGGACAAGGGCCTCTTCCAGACAACCCTGGCCGTTGGTTGTCGGGGTCTGCGGGCGGGGGGCTTATAGGAATCCGGGAGCCCCCTTTAATAAGGGGGCCCGCGGATACTGGCCCCCCACCCTATGTGAATGAGTATGGGGTACAATGTACCCCTACCCATTCACCTGTGAAAAAAAATTACAAAAAAAAACAACACACAAGGGTTAAAATAGTTTATTGCACAGCTCCGGTGGTCTTCTTCCGTCTTCGGGGGTATTCTCACCGGACTCCTCCGCTATCTTCTGCTCTTTTGCTAGCTCTTTCACTAGCAGAGGAGCCCGGCTGTCTTCTTCGCCGCCGCCCTCTTCTTCCCACTTCGGGGGTCTTGTCCCCCCTCTTCGGTTCTTCTTGCCGGGCCACCGCGCCTTCTTCTAGCTCTTTTACAAGCCGCTGCCGGGTAGCGTGCTCGGATAAGGGTCTGGTATGGATCTGGGGGGATCCGCACGCCATTTTTTCGGTGTAGGGGGTTCCCCTTAAAATCCATACCAGACCCAAGGGCCTGGTATGCTCTCGGAGGGGGGAACCCACACCAAATCTTTTTAATAAATTTGGCGTGGAGTTCCCTCTTGAGAGCTGATAATTCTGTGAGAGTCGCCTCCGTATAGATGGAGATCCGACTTGTAGGCGACCTCCATTGAAATCAATGGGTACCAGTCGCCTACAAGTCGGATTGAAGTAGTACAGGAACCTTTTCTGAAGATGGAGCGACTTCAGTAGTGTGCATTAAGACGGCTCCCATTCACTTACATTGGTTTTTACATGTTGTCCGACCTGAGGCGACTAGGGGCAACCTGAAGTCGGATCTGAGTCGCCCCTGTGTGAACCGGCTCTTAAAATCACCTCAGCATGCAATTTATGGGTACAGTGGCTGCGTTTGATGGTACAGTGGCTGCATTTGATGGTACATTGGCTGTGTTTGATGGCACAGTGGCTGTGTTTGATGGTCACAGTGGCAGTGTTTAATGGGCACAGTGGTGGCAATTTATGGGTACAGTGGCAGCCTTTGATGGTACAGCAGCTGTGTTTGATGGCACAATGGCTGCGTTTGATGGCACAGTGGCTGCATTTGATGGGCACAGTGGCGGCAATTGATGGGCACAGTGGCGGCAATTGATGGGCATGCTAATATAAAATGATCTTACATTCATTAGTTAAACAAAATCCTTTTGCTTTCACTTACAATTACTGTTTTTCCACTTCCTAATTGAGTGAGGCACTGGTGATGTAGCCCTGACCTCACATCTGCATCCTGGGAAGGCTACAACACGCTTGCCTTCCTGGTGCACAAAATCCCAGGGGAAGACATTTTTACCACCTGTTTTAACCCCTAAAAATGCACACCACCATGCCGCAACCATGGCCCCATTCAGAACTGCCAACTGAACACAACGGGATACGTTTTGCCGCATCGTAATGCAATTACAGGTGCAGAATTTGTACATGCCCGCCCGCTGCCTTTGCCCCACGAGTGTTAACCTAGCGTAATTAAAAATAAAACTTTTTTTTATTTTTTTTAGTTTTGAACACAGTAAGAAGGGGTTAGTTCCTCTGCCTTTTATTACTGTCTGCGGCCACTAAATGTGTCATAATGTGGTGTCCACAATATGTGGATGCTGTTCTCTTCATCATTCTCCTATGAGCCCAGGTCAGCCTGATTTCCTACATTGAGTGATGAGGTGGGAAACCTTGATGCTCTGGACTCTCAGTAAGTGGGTTAAATCAGTGGTCATCAACCCTGTCCTCAGGGCCCACTAACAGGCCAGGTTTTATGTATTACCTTGGAGAGATGCAGACTAGAATAATCACTGAGCAGTAAATTATATCACCTGTGATGTATTTCAGTTATCCTGCTAACCTGCCCTGTTAGTGGGCCCTGACGACAGGGTTGATGACCACTGGGTTAAATGACTCTGACTCTGGCGACCATTCAACCTGGGAGAGGACTAGTGGCCAGAATAGGTGGAGGACACAGAGGGCAGTACTGGAACATGCAGGTAGTAGGTATTTATTTGGATTTTTTTAAAGGGAAAGAGGAAAATGATTTTGAAAAAAAACAAAAACATTTCAATGGAGTTTGGCTTTTAGCCTCTTTTTTATTTTCCTCTACATTTGTTACATTCTTTTATTGCCTGAAAGCTATCAAGAAATGGGTTCATTGACAAAGATTTCACAAATGAAACAGTCAGTCCCTTTCATTTTATTAATTTCCTACATTGTAATACAGATCACAGACATACTGTATAACAATAATCGCAAAGAAATGTGTCAATTTTGCAGTTGTAATGTAGTAAATGATGCATTACCTTTTTTAACATATTATACAACTTTACACATTTCTGTTACATTCTGCACCATTCTAATAGGACAATGTTGCTGCCTGTCATTCACATCCATCTTCTGGTGTTTTATCATATTCCTGTGAATGCAGTCCTGTTATCAGCAAACACAGACAAATCTCAGCATTACAGTCTCAAAAAGACAAAGGTGATTGGGGTGGTTAGAGCAAGGCAGGTGATAGACTGTGGGGGATAGAGCTCAAAAGAATCTCAAGTTGGTAAACAAATTCCCATTGAATAAAAGTCAGAGGCTGGGCCAAGAGATAAGAGGTGAAATCAAGCGGTGTTGTAAAAAAAAAAAAAAATTATATCCTGTTCTCCGTGGTACAAGGTCATCACCAGAGCACCAAATTCCCGTGGTCAGTTTGTTATTCTTCAGTTTTATTAACAGAAATAGCATAAAAAGTCTCTTATATATAATTTTTTTTATATACATTGAGATACACAGTTTGCGAGTTTGAAATGCCTGTTTTATTGATAGAGAACAATTGGAAAGCTATGTGCATTCCTTCACTATATCAGTGTAAAACGAACTGCTCTTCACACCTCAACTCAACAGGCTGAAATACTGCTCAGTGTCTTGAGATGCTGACAGCAATGCCTTAAAATGTCACACAAAATGTTAGACATATCGACTGTGACAAGAAAGACATGGTATGTGTGATGTAGAAGTGGCCTGTGAACATAGTTAGAATGGTTTGTTGAGCATAACTTAAAAAAGCTAAAGACAACTTCCACGGAGTCGCCACACTTTAATATTTGAGCTATCCTTCGGTTTTCGGTATGTACCAGCTTCGGTTCTGTGATAATGTTGACCCATTCTTCCCTAAAAAATTGTGTTACACTTTTTAACGGACTAAAATTGGCTTTCTTAAGGTATTTTCTTGTATTGCGCACCATTCTTTTATTTTAACAAGATGTTTACTCCCTGCCAATGAAAGCAGGCTCACAGCATAACACTATGTAGCAAGATCTATTACCTCTTTTGGTCTAATGAGAACCCCCAAGGCCAAAGATAGCTGACATTCTTGAATATGTGGTGGGTTGTGTGGCATAGTGGGTGCAAAGATGATAAAAGTAATTGGACTCTGGGGCGCACGCACGAGGATCGACATGGAGGAAGCTTCTTTTTAGAGCTCCGCACTCCCCGCCGCATCATCGGGATCTATACGAGCTTCTGAGCCATCCTCAGTCACCGCTCATACAGGGATACCAGCCAGACACAGACTAGCACCACCCGATATGGTGCTTACGGGTCACAGAGGCAAACCGAAACCGATCAAGGAGGCACTCGCTCGTGCTTCCTCTAAAATGGCAGCGAAGGCTCAAGCCAAGCAACATGTAATGTCGCCAGCCCGGCAAGAGCTGACAGAAGATGTGGACCTGGACAACATGGAACTTAACCTCAGCAGCACGCCAGCCCACCACCCACCAGGTATGTCACAGAGTGGCTTTTTGAGGCATATGGAGACAATGCTACAGAGGGCCCTGAAAGAAACGTCGGAACAGATTACAAACAGGCTCTCCCGGGAAATACGGGAAATAGGTCAGCACACATCTGTCAATTGGAGTTCAGCTTTACATTTTTTATTTCAAGGATGTAATAGTACAAAACATGAAAGTCCAATGGAGATGACTATAAAACACTGTTAGGACATCGAACTTACCCTGCACGGTCAGGAGCATGCGGCACTCCAGGAGGAAAACGCTACTCTGCTCTCCCGTTTAGAGGATGCCAAAAATCGCTCCCGCAAGTCTAACATGTGCTTATGCGGCATACCCGAGGAAATTGATGATGTCCAGTCCTTCACCATGGCCTTGTTCCAGGAGCTATCGCCGTCAATACCAATAGAGAGACAAGAATTTGACAGGGTGCATAGGGCCCTTACTCGTCGCCAAGCAGATGGCACCCCGCGTGATATTATCGTGAAGTTACACTATTTTCGCACAAAGGAACAGTTGCTGACCGCTGCCCGCAAAAAAGGAACTCTCCATTTCCAGGGCCAGCCATACCAATTATTCTCTGACCTGGCGCCCCTAACGATAGCCAAGCGACGCGCCATGAAGCCACAGCTCCAAATTCTGTTGCAGCACTAGATCAAATATAATTGGCGCTTTCCCTTTGCCCTGCAGTTCACATATCAGGGTCAACAACATTCCTGCTCAACCCCAGACTCTCTACAACACCTGCTGGGGACTCTTCATTTGACCACTACGGCCCAACAGTCTGAGACTATGCTTCTGCGCACCCCAGCTCGCTCTATGACACACCCCTATTCGACCACACCGAAGCGCAACTTGCATGGCCCACCATCCGCTCAGAGGAGCACCCCATCCCTGCGTTCTGTGATTCCACAAGCCAGTCCACAACCCCATGCTGTCCGTTGACCCAGCCGGATCATGCCCTGTTCTTTTTTTTTTTTGCACCCCACGGCGCAATGTGATCTTGGTTACATAAGATGAAGATGTTTCATAATAGGACGCAAGAAGGACGTCTCAGTTTCTTTCCCCCATATTTCCAGGACCCATGGCGCCAGATAGGTGTATGTACTGGAACTTGTTTTACCCTGTTGGCCAGGTTATTATGTTGACTTAAGTCTAGCGGAGGACCTTAAGGCTCAGAGACCCCATTATCGCACTGTACAGAATCTCCTCCCCACCCCCTTTTTTTTTTGCTTTTACAGTTTAAGTTACGGCACAAAAAATTGACTGGTTTAATTTAGCCTGGAGTTGCCGTTACTAACAAAATTGGATACCCTAATTAGTACGATAAAGCCAGGTCTCACAGTCGGGGCAGTTTTGGTTTTTGGCTTGGAGCCTGGACGTGCACCACCCCTTTAAAGCGGTTGTAAGATTATTTTTGGTAGAGTCGGTGCCTCTCCCTCCTTCCTGGAATTTCCACGCCCTATCTCCTTTTCTCCTCTCTCTCCCCTTCCCCCCCCTTTTTATTTAGTCTCTCCATCCCCCCCTTCCCTTCCACCCCTACCCTATCCTCCTTGCCCTGCCCTTGTTTCCTTGCTTCTCCCTCCCCTCTCTGAACCTAATAACCTGTTCCTATAATTCCACGAACTTCCCTATGACCATCCCCTAGGGACCATCTAGGCACCATCCGACTCGAAAGCACACACAACAGCTTATAAACTGTATATTCCGGAACTTAGCTTCCTTTTGACAGATTTGAGCAGTATCAGTTTAGAGATGCTATGCTATGTCGAACTAGAAATGTCATTTGTACAATTTTAATTTGTCTATGCGTATTTCCCGAGTGCTGCGGGGAGCAGTCACTGCTCCCCCACTTGACGGTACACCCACCCCTCGGCTATTGACTTGGTCGCCGTGTTTGTGTGCCCTTTAGTCGGGCAATACAGTTTCAGTTGATTTTTTATGCAGTATCAATGATTTGCCCTACGTACCACATTGCTCCCTTCCCTCTTCCTCACTTCTTCTTTCTCTTCCCTTGCTTTTTCTTCTTTACCTTTTCTTCTACTGGTCGGGTGGCTCGCCTGGCTCCTGCTCCCTACTAAATAGGCTTCCCACGAACACTCCAATGGCCCCCTTAAATATATTTTCCCTTAATGTGAAGGGACTCAACTCCCCTAACAAGAGGGTTAAGGTTTTCTGAACCTTCACATATCTGAATGCTGATATAGTAGCCTTCCAAGAGACCCACTTTGCGGCCCAAAGTACCCCTAAATTTTTTAGTGCCCGCTATCCCAGAGTATACACTGCCTCAGCAGCAACCAAGCAGAGGGGAGTCCTTCTGGCCTCTCACCACACTATACCCTTTACCCCGACCTCAGAGATTAAAGATCGGGAGGGCCGATACATTGTACTGGTCGGCCACCTACAGGATGTTGAGGCTATGTTCGTCTCGTATTACGCCCCAAACACCAACCCAAATCCCTTCTTCACACATCTATTACAGGTTATTAAATCCCACTGTAGAGGTACCCTATTTATGTGTGGAGACACCAATTTGGCGCTTTACTCACAATTAGACAAGTCACCTTACGCACCGGAATCCCACTCCCCCTTTAGCCCAGCTTCGCAAGTTACTCCTGCAGGCCGCTCTTTTGGATACATGGAGGGAGTGCAACCCACTAAGGAAAAATTATACATATTACTTATACCCCCATAAATCCTTCTCAAGGATTGATCACATCTTCATCCCGATTGCATCCTCCCCGATTCTGTTAAAATCCACTATACTCCCAATCACATGGACAGATCACTGTGCAGTGATCACTACGGTTTCGTCTCTGATTCCCCAGGCCAAGGACAAAACATGGTGCATGAATGAAGCCCATCTTACGAATCAGTCATATTGTTTAGATATTCAAACGGCCCTGAAGGACTACATCACATTTAATTCTACTCCTGAAATCTATCCGACCCTCCTATGGGAGGCACATAAGCCGGTCATTAGGGGAAAATGCATATCCATCGCGACTCACTTAAAAAGGGACAGACAAATTAGGCTCAAACAATTAGAAGGGGACTACCACACCCAATTTCTACAATTCCAAGCAGCCCCTACTGAAGCCCATAAACTAACTTTAGAAAAAACTAAGCTAGAACTTGACCTCCTTTTAGCTGAATCCACAGACAAGGAAATACAAAGGTCCAGCCATACAATATACACAAAGGCAAACAAACCTGACACCTTCCTGGCCTTGAGACTTCGACGCCCAGACCGGACAATTAACCCTATTAGGCTCAAAGTGGGTAATGATACTCATACTAGCAACCCAATACCAATACTGGCCGAATTTCATAAACGGCTTGCTAAACTCTATGAGACGAAGACCGCTTTTTCCCCTAATCAGACAGACGCATTGTTTTCCGAAACCTCTCTATACCGAACTTATCGGAAGCTAAACGGGAGTCATTAGAGGGTCTGGTCTCGGTTGACGTGGTCCTTAACACCATAAAAACACTCAAACCCCATAAGCGTCCGGGCCCAGACGGTCTCCCAAGCATGTATTATAAAAAGTTTGCAGACACATTAGCCCCCCTCCTTACTAAATCTTTTAACAGCTTATTAAAACAACACACGTTTGGTCTAGACACGTTGACTGCCATAATCTCTATGATCCCCAAACCCAACACAGACACTACCCTTTGGTCCAACTATAGGCCCATATCACTTTTAAATGTGGACATTAAGATCTTAGCCAAAATTTTAGCTATGCGGCTTAACCCAGTCATTGGAGAAATGGTCAATAAAGATTAGGTGGGCTTCATACCTAGGCGACAAACTAGTGACAACATTTGCCGGGTCATTCAACTTCAATACATAGCCAGATCCCACAATATACCCATGCACCTTCTGTCATTAGACATAAGGAAAGCGTTTGATATGGTTTCACGGCCCTACTTACAGTATATTTTACAAAGTTGGGGATTTGGCCCACACTTCTTACAGTGGGTGAACGCTCTATACACTCAGCCTCAGGCATACGTGAAATACTCTGGGTTTCATTCTGAAAACTTTTCAATACAGTGAGGAACAAGGCAAGGCTGCCCCCTCTCTCCCCTAATATTTGCGCTTGCAAGTGAGCCCCTTGTGCCCTTAATCAGGGCGAACCTGAACATTCAAGGTCTAGAAATAGCATCAACTTCCCATAAAGTATGTCTGTTTGCTGATGATGCGTTGCTATTTGTTACTTCGCCACACAGCACTTTACCGAACCTTATCCGACTCCTAGACAAATTTGCGACAATTTCTGGTCTAGAAGTAAATCAGGCAAAATCTAGGGCCCTCAACGTGTCTCTACCTCAGACGGAGTACAATCTCTTGAGATCAAACTTCCCATTTCTGGTCCACCACTACTATTCCTTATTTAGGAATTAAACTTACGAACGATCCCGCTCTTCTATTCCAAGCCAACTACCTTCCCATGCTGAATCAGCTATCCTCCTTATTAAATACCTGGAAATCTCTTTGTGTCTTGTGGTTGGGGCGAACTGTGGCAGTAAAAATGTCCCTTCTCCCGAAGCTTTTATATTTATATAGAGTTCTCCCGATCACGGTCCCACTTTACTATCACAGAGCAGTGCAAAGTCGGGTTTTTAAATACTTATGGGGCACCACGAAGCCCAGAATCCCAAGGCCCACTATGTTCCGAAGCAAACTTGCAGGAGGTCTGGGGGTACCCAATTTTCTGCGCTACTATCAAGCAGCCCAGTTAGCCCAAATGACCCTTTATCATGCAAAAGTAGAAGTTCCCCTATGGGTTGCCCTGTAAGAGGCGGAAGCTACCTGCCTCAGCCCGTGGCCCAGTGTCGAACCCAATAATTCAACATACCTTAAAACTAAGGGATAAATGATGTAAACCATTTAAACTAATATCCCCGCACTCACCTCTGCTCTCTATTTTTGGTAACCCTCTCTTTTATCCAGCCCAATCTGAACCCAGTTCCTTCCAGGCCTGGGCACAGGTGGGTCTGAGTCGCATTTACGACTTTGTCAATGGAGATGCTATGAAATAGTTTCCAGTCCTACAGGAGCAGAAGCTACTCCTGAACCGGCAATGTTTCCAATACTTGCAAATCTCCCACTTTATACGCTCAGTTGTAGGACCAAATAAAGAGCTAGATCACCTATCAATATTTGAGAGTGTGTGTGACTCGGACCCCCATGCTCGGGACATAATTTCCCATCTCTATGCACCCCTTTCCTCACCTCTCGCTTCCCTCCCGTCATATGCCCAGCAATGGTCCAGAGACTTAGCCATAAATCTTGAATTGGAGGATTAGTCGGACATATGGGTGCACACGAAAAACTCATCTCAGAACGTCATTGCATTGGAAAGCGAACTATAAGGATCTCATGCAATGGTACCTAGTCCCGGCAAGTATTGCCAAATTCCTTCCATCCCATCCTCTGGAATGCTTCAGAGGATGCGGTGAAAGAGGTATGCATGAACACATATGGTGGTCCTGCCCGGAGGCGCAACGTTTCTGGGGGATCATATTCGAAATGGCTTCGGCCCTTTCTCAGCTTAAACTTGACCCAAACCCGATCTTCGCTATATTGAACCTCCCCTCACAGGACCTCACACTGGCTCAAACGTGGCTACTTCTTCAACTCATAACTGCAGCAAAGCAAAAAATAGCTAGGGCTTGGAGGTCTCTAACTCTATAATATTACTGAGGTCAAAAATAGAGTCACTCAGGCCATGATCCACAGTAAAATTGACGCTATAATTCTAGATAGGATCCCTCAACATCTTAAAGTCTGGCAACCATGGGTTGAGCAATTCCTTCCCCCTAATTTTGATTTGAGCCTACTGAAGCCTTGATTCTTTCAAATGAAAAGAGACTCGGGAGCGGGGTGGCCCCCGACCATAACCACTCGCTTTGTTTCATCTTTTTAGATGCCACCTACTCGGACCTCTTGCCTTTCTCTTTTCTTTTCTTCCCCCTTTTCTTTTTCCATCCCCCTCTCCTTTACCCCCACAAAGCCACAGGAAACACAACTTTTTGTATATAATGAATGGCTGTTCCCACCTCTACCTTTTTATTCGTGCAGAGTACTAGTTTGAGTGCAAACTGCTGGCCCATGGGGCTTTGACCACCGACTAGACTACAACTTCAGCTAGCAGCATTAGAATGCATGAGCGGTTCACAGTTTGTTGTTTAGATATACTTATCACAGTATGTTAAAACCACACCAACCGAGTTGAATATACTCTGTATGCCATTCTGATAATGTTATAATCTGTTATCTGATTGTTACTAATAAAAAATTTGAAAAGAAATGTCATTGGGCGCCAGACACTTCTTGGATGTAAAAGAGGTTTTATTTCTTTTGACAGTCCTTTTTATATATTTTGTGGGAAAGAGGGTTAGGGCCAGGGCACCCTTAGATAGTTGCAACCTCAACTGGCAGACTTTGAGATTTCAATAGGAGAACATACGTACAGGGAAAGGCCCCAGCAAGGTGTCACTTTTGCACATGCAGGATTGTTGTCTCCAATGGTAACAGTCCTTTAACGGTTCCTACTCAACTTATCAGTTTTTGCAGCTCCACTACAGCTGCTCCTTGTAGTTCTTCAATACTGAGTTCCTGGACTCTCACTAAACCCACTGATTTACTGACTATGAATCCCTTGAGCTCCTCCAAGGTTTGCGGTGGTATCCCCTCAAGTGTCACCCCCGCTTCTCTGCTGGGTCCCTAGCTTGGCACTCCAGATACTCTTCAAGCTCGGTCCCTGGCTTAACACACAAGGCTGCGCTGCAAGCGTCTCCTTTGCTGGTTGGGTCCCTGACTTGATCACCGCCTGAAGTTTCCCGATTCTCCAATGTGCCCTTCTGTGAGAATATGATTCTTGCTTCAGTAAAGGTGACTGGTCCCTTCGTGGCGACAGCCTCCCTTCTACCTCCAACCACTGACAGGTACTCTGGCCGGCAGAACCAGCACTTCAGGTTGGACTACAAGCCGCGGTCCCTGCTCTGCCCTCTTACTTCTGGATAGGCCCTCACACAGCCCGGCAACCGGGTGCCCCCGGATAGGCCCAATCTCCAGCCTAGCAGCTCAGGGCAAACGACACACGTCCACCCAGATGGCAGCCAGGGTGGCACAGAACACAGATCACCTGACCTCACTCAAATATATAGGCTTTCCCAGCAAGCCAATTGAAAACTCCTGCCCATTGGCTGGGACACCCACATACCCATAACCTGACAATGTGTTGCCCTTCTTGTATCTACTACCACCAAGTACCCTTGCTGTCAATTTACAATTTATTTAATTTGTTCTGGAAACATGCTTGTAATCCAAAACACTTCTATATCAAAGCGAATTTCCCCATAAGAAGGAGATCATGCTCTGCTTCAGTATGTCACAGTGTATGTTGGCATTTATTGTTCCCTCAATGAAGTATAGCTCCCCAGTGCCGGCAGCACTCATGCAGCTGCAGACCATTACACTCCCACCACCATGCTTGACTCTAGGCAAGACACACTTGTCTTTGTACTCCTCACCTGGTTGCCGCCACATACACTTGACACCATCTGAACCAAATAAGTTTATCTTGGTCTTCTCAGACCACAGGACATGGTTCCAGTATTCCATGTACTTAGTCTGCTTGTCTTCAGTAAACTGTTTGTGGGCTTTCTTGTGCATCATCTTTATAAGAGGCTTCCTTCCGGGACTAAAGCCTTGCAGACCAAATTGATGCAGTGTGCGGCATATGGTCTGAGCACTGACAGGCTGACCCCTCCACTCCTTTGACCTCTGCAGCAATGCTGGCAGCACTCATACGTCTATTTCCCAAAGACAACCTCTGGACATGATGCTAAGCACGTTCCCTCAACTTCTTTGGTCGACCATGGCGAGGCCTGTTCTGAGTAGAACCTGTCCTGTTAAACCACTGTATGGTCTTGGCCGCTATGCTGCGGCTCAGTTTCAGGGTCTTGGCAATTTTCTTATAACCAAGGCCATCTTTATGTAGAGGAGCAATTCTTTTTTTTTTCAGATCCTCAGAGAGTTCTTTGTCATGAGGTGCCATGTTGAACTTCAAGTGACCAGTATGAAAGAGTGGGAGTGATAACACCAAATTTAACACACCTGCTCCCCATTCACACCTGAGACCTTGTAACAATAACGAGTCACATGACACTGGGGAGGGAAAATGGCTAATTGAGCCCAATTTGGAGATTTTCACTTAGGGGTGTACCTACTTTTGTTGCCAGCAGTTTAGACATTAATGGCTGTGTGTTGAGTAATTTTGAGGGGGCAGCAAATTTACACTGTTTTACAAGCTGTACACTCACTACTTTACATTGTAGCAAACTGTCATTTCTTCAGTGTTGTCACATGAAAAGATATAATAAAATATTTACAAAAATGTGAGGGGTGTACTCACTTTTGTGAGATACTGTATATGTAAAGCACTACATCCAGTCACTTGATCTCCCCAGAAGCCAGCTTAAGGGAAGAAGAGAGAGCAGCGACAAAGGCTGCAGAGCCAGGGTGGTGACATCACACATAAACTTACTATGGAGAATCCATTGTCCACCACTGTCTCTCCTCTACACTGAAGATAGCGCTGTGACCCTAACACGTGACTGGACCAGAGTGTCCTAAGATTAGGTAAATATACACATCTTTCCTTTACAGGTAGTTAGCATAGGGCTTAGGATGGGGGTGGGAGTAGGTTTAAGTTTAGTCAGTTTTTGACTGGACTTCTTCTTTAAAAGGATTGTAAAGGTAAATTAACAAAAAATAACAAACATCTCTATACTTACCTGTTCTGTGCAATGGAATTGCACAGAGCGGCCATGAACCTCCTCTTCTCTGGTCCACTACCGGCGCTCCTGGCCCCTCCTCTCCAGTGCGCCCATGGGAAGCTGAGCCCTGCTGCTGTGTTGATTGATTGACAGCACTGGGAGCCAATGGCTCCTGGTGCCCCAGCAAAGCCAGCAAGACCCAGAAGTGAGGCGAGAGAAGAGCTGCAGATGTGCACAGCAATGGATCAAATGAGGGCTCAGGTACAAAAAAGGGTGGGGGGGGGGTGAGGGGGGATGCTGATGCATAATTTTTTTTTACCTTAATGCAAATTTATGTTAATTTTATTTTATTTTGTATCATTTTAAAACTTTTGGCAAACAAAATTAAGCCTTCAAAAGACTCACAATGCCGCCTAAAAATGCCTTGTTTACTCTCCAAAATGTGGTAATTTTGTGGGTATTTCCACTGTCTCTGTGCTCCAGGGCCTCCAAAAATGTGATAGCTAGTCAGGATATTAGATATGTAATTTATTCCCTTAGAAAGCCTGAAGGTGCTCCTTGGATTTTGGGTCCCTTTGTGTGGCTAGGCTGTGAAAAGTTTTATGCATGTGATATTGCCACACTCAGGAGTATCAGAATGTGTTTTGGGCTGTATTTCTAGGTATGCCTATGATGTGTATTAGAAATATCTTATTGATTGACAACGTTGTGTTTAAAAATACATTTTCCTTTTCTTTCCTGCTGCTTCCAAAAACTTGTGGCAAAAAAAGACATTTTCAAAGGACTCAAGCCTTTCAAAAGCCTTTCAGAAAATACCTTGGAGTATTTGTTTTCCAAAATGGGTTTAGCTTGTTTCAATTGTCCTGGTGTTCCAGGGCCTCCAAAAATGTGATAAGTAGTCAGAAATTAGATGCCTATTTTTTGCCCCTGAAGTGGCTCCTTGGATTGTGGCCCCTCTATGCTTCTAGATTTTGAAAAAGTCTCACACATGTGGTATCCACATACTTAGGAGGCATAGCAGAATGTGTTTTGGGGTGTAAATGTAAGTATGCCCATTCTGTGTGTGAGGATTAACTTAACATGATAACTTTGTAAAAAATAAATATATATATATATATATATATATATATATATATATATATATATATATATATATATTTTTTTTTTTTTCTGTATTTTCCAAAAAATGATGACAAAAAATAAATAAATCTTAAAACAACTCACCATGCCTCTTAGGGCTCATTTACGCTTGCTTCGACTTCAACACACATTAAAGCTCCTACTGGTTCAACATGCTTTTTTTTATGTGTTTTTGATGCTTCTGTAATGCTTCAGTGGTGCTCTGATGATGCTTTAGTGGTGCTTTTTTGAAGCTTTAATGAAGATGCCCTTTATGTGTGTTGATATCTCATACCTGCAATACCTCCAAAACTAAACAAAGCTAAAGCTGAATAAAAGCCTCTCAAAAGCTTCAGGTGCTTCAAGCGAGCTTTGTCATAGACTTCTATGGAGGCTTTGAAGACGATTTGAAGAACCACTAAAGTGACATGGGGTATATTTTTGAAGCCAAATCGAAAGCAAAAGCAAGGTGTAAACAGCCCTGTAAGCTAACCATTTTATTTAGTGGCAGGGGCTTTGAGCGAGAGAGCTTTAAAAAAGCATATCCGAAGCCTTGTTTTGAAGCGTAAACAAGCCCTTACAAAATACTGTTGACTTTCCAAAAAGGGGTCATTTGGGGGGTATTCGTACTCTACTGGCATTTTAGGGCTCAGTGCAGTCAGTACATCAGGACTCGCCAATTTTCAAACATACACTATATGCCATAGTTTGTAGACTCTGTAACTACTTGGTACATTCAGCCTGCCCACACACGGTTCGAATCTTGGCCAGTTTCTGCTGAACCGCCAAGATTCAAACCCTCTATATGTTTTTGTTTAACTTTGTTTTTTTTAAACTCCGTTAGTAAATTGTTTGGCTTTAACTCTGAGCTGTTTTATCATTATTATTTTTATACAGGATTTGAACAGAGTAACACTTTACAACATGAGGGCAGACAGAACAGTTATAATGCAATTCAAAACAGGAGGAATCAGAGGGCCCTGCTCATTCTGTATGCATTTTAGCTGTATCTGTATCTGAAGAAGTATATAGTGTTTTGCCTGAAGCTGGTCCCAAAAATTGATGGAAAGCTGCAGTAGATATGACTTATGTGAGTCAAGATGGTGTTGAACATATGGTTAAGTCATTATTGTTTTAATAGAAAACAACTGGTACACACAGAGACAAGAAATTACATCTTAACCATGTAGTTCTACCTGGAAGAACAATACATTATACAAGAACACATCCACCTAGTGGCAGAGCTAGTAATCACAGTATAATATATGAGGTTTATTGTTTCTCCTGTGTCTGTAACAAGATTTCATTGATGATATGGATACAGGGGAGTGAGCTGTATACAATTAGGTAATATATATTTTCAAACAGGCCCAATTTTCATACTTTTGGCTCTGTATGCCACCAGAATAAAATTAAAATGAAACAATTCAAATGAGTTTGAAGTGCAGACTTTCAGCTTTAATTCAAGGGGTTGAACATAAATATCAAGTACACATTTTAGGAACTGCACCCATTTTTATACACAGTCCCACCATTTTCAGGGGCTCAAATGTAATTGGACAAATTAATATAATCATAAATAAAATTTTCATTTTATATATTTTGTTGAGAATCCTTGCCTGAAGTCTGGAATCCATGGACATTACCAAAGACTGGGTTTCCTCCTTTCTGATGCTTTACCAGGCTCTAACTGCAGCTGCCTTCAGTTGTTCTTTGCTTGTGGGTCTTTATGCCCTTAGTTTTGCCTTCAGCAAGTTAAATGCATGCTTAATTGGGTTGAGATCAGGTAATTGACCATTGCAGAATATTCCACTTTTTTTTCTTCAAAAGCTTCCGGGTTTCTTTTGCAGTGTGTTTAGGATTATTGTCCATCTGTACTGTGAAGCGCCATCCAATCACCTTTGCTGCTTTTGGCTGAATCTGGGCTGACAGTATATCTCTAAACACTGCAGAATTTATCCCGCTGCTTCTATTTTGTATCACATCAGCAATAAACACCAATGACCCAGTGCCACTGGAAGCCATGCATGCCCATGCCATCACACTGCCTCCACCATGTTTTACAGATGACGTTGTGTGCCTTGGATCATGAGCTGTTCCAAACCTTCTCCACACTTTTTTCTTCCCTTCTTTCTGGTACATATTATTCTTAGTTTCACCCATCCAAAGAATGCTTTTCCAGAACTGGTCTGACTTTTTTATGTTTTTTGGCAAATTCTAGACTGTCTTTTTTATTCTTCAGGCTTATGCATGGATTTCTCCTTGTGGTGAACCCTCTGTATATGCTTTTGAAGTCTTCTCTTGATTGTAGTCTTTGACAATGATACGCACACCTCCCGGTGAGTGTCCTTCACTCGTCTGGATGTTGTTAATCGGTTTTTCTTTACCATAGAGAGGATCCTGCAATCATTCACTACTGTTGTCTCCAGTGGATGTCCAGGCCTTTTTATGTTGCTAAGTGCGTTCTTCTTTCCTCAGAATGTACCAAACTGTTGATTTGGCCACTCCTAATGTTGCTGCTATCTCTCAGATGGATTTGTTTGGTTTTTTGAGCCTTAAAATTGCCTATTTTACTTGCATGGACATCTCCTTTGAATGCATGATGTAGGTTCACAGCAATATATTCAAAATGCAAACACCACACTTAGAATCAGCTCCAGATCTTTTACCTGCTTAATTGATGAAAAAATAATGAAGGAGTAAATGGGAAAATATTGAATGCTATGGGTAGCAATGGTATAGTTGTTAAGCATGCTCTAATCAGCTAAATTTACTACTGTAGGCAGAATTCCTCAGCAGTGAAACACATTCTTAAAACAGAAGGCATTCACATGTCTCATTCCATCACATATCCAAAAAATAAGAGGATTATTTCTCATATCAGCACAGTGGACGGAGCAATGCAAATCATTCCTTTATGCCCCAACAGCTAGATGCACATCTAAAATCGCTGGTGTATAGTGCAGTTATAGCCTAATATTATAGAGACATTTATTCCAAACGGCATACAACTGTTTTATGCTTTTTGATCAACATCAATAAAGTGTTTTTGGAATATGTGATGGATGAGAAATGTGCATACCTTTTGCTCTAAGAAGACTTTACTGGGCTATGCTATTTGATTCATTTAGTCCCATAGCCTATATGGTGATACTGTCCGGTTAAGAATTCTTTTGATAGAGTACCAAGTTAGTTTGGTTAGTATTAAGAAGTTCTCCAATTTTTTCGAGATTGCTTTGTTGTTCCTGTGGAAGTTAATACACAGACCTTTTGAAACTCCATTGACTTACTCCTTCTATGAGTGCTAGTATATCTGTAGTGATAGACTTTAGACCATAGATAGAAGTAAAACAACAGAGGGACAAGATGAAAAGGGGAATTTCTAAGGTTTTGAGTGTCCTCTCACCTTAGACATACTGTAATTGGGTATTTGAATGTTGTTTGGGGAATGACTTTGCAGATTCGTCTAAGAACATAGTACTGTAGACATAGTTACATAGTAATTACATAGTAGGTGAGGTTGAAAAAAGACACAAGTCCATCATGTCCAACCTATATGTGTGATATTATGTCAATATTACATTGTATATCCCTGTATGTTGTGGTCGTTCAGGTGCTTATCTAATAGTTTATTGAAACAATCAATGGGAATTCCACATGCTCGCCGCTCTTACAGTAAAGATCCCTCTACATAGTTTAAGGTTAAACCTCTTTTCTTCTCATTTTAATGAGTGTTCACGAGTCTTGTTAAACTCACTTCTGCAAAAAAGTTTTATCCCTATTGTGGGGTCAACAGCATGGTATTTGTATATTGAAATCATATTTCCTCTCAAGCGTCTCTTCTCCAGAGAGAATAAGTTCAGTGCTCGCAACCTTTCCTCATAACTAATATCCTACCGACCCTTTATTAGCTTTGTTGCCCTTCTTTGTACTTGCTCCATTTCCAGTACATCCTTCCTGAGGACTGGTGCCCAGAACTTGACAGCATACTCCAGGTGCGGCTGGACCAGAGTCTCGTAGAGTGGGAGAATTATCGTTTTATCTCTGGAACGAATCCCCTTTTTAATGCATGCCAATATTCTGCTTGCTTTGTTATCAGCTGCTTGGCATTGCATGCCATTGCTGAGCCTATCGTCTACTAGGACCCCCAGGTCTTTTTCCACAATAGATTCCCCCAGAGGTTCTCCCCCCAGTGTATATATTCATATAGACACTAGGGGTTTACATGGGCTGCTGGAATCCCAAGCGTTATTAGCCCCAGCAGGGACATATTTTGGTTGTACTTTTGCCTGCAAGCAGGAGACAGTGCTGATTATTTTGCTTATCTTGTATTTTTTTTTTTTTTTTAAAGAAAGACCTTTTAAACCTATTTTGTAACCTGGAAAAATCACCTATCATCATTGAATGAGACTTCAGTTTTGAAAATTCATAAGCCATTTCCAAATTTGATTGAAAGATTTCTGTAAAGCTAGCCAAAACCAGCTAGAATTACCATATTTATCGGCGTATAACACGCGTCGGCGTATAACACGCACCTCAAGTTTAGGAGGAAATTTAAAAGAAAAAAACTTTTAGGAGGGAAGTTTAAGGAAAAAAACTTACATTTAAATGCCCATCAATGCAGCCTTATCAGTGTCATTTGTAGCCTTCCATTGCAGCCTTGTCAGTCATTTGCAGCCTTGTCAGTCATTTGCAGCCTTGCATTGCAGCCTTGTCAGTCACTTGCAGCCTTGTATTTAGCCTTGTCAGTCACTTGCAGCCTTGCATTTAGCCTTGTCAGTCACTTGCAGCCTTGCATTTAGCCTTGTTGGTCACTTGCAGCCTTGCATTTAGCCTTGTCGGTCACTTGCAGCCTTGCATTTAGCCTTGTCAGTCATTTGCAGTCTTGTCTATGGCTTTGCCATTTAAAAATGGAGCAGCCGAGATACAGAGCGGATGTCCTGTGCATCTCGGCAGCGCTTGGTAGTTCTCGGCCTCTCTCTGCGGCTTTCGGCTATTTTCGCCCGCACTCGGCCGTACTCGGCTATTTTTGGCCATTCTCTGAAAGCCTTCGAGAACGGCCCAGTGCAGGCGTAAGTAGCCAAGAGCGGCCGAAGATAGCCGAAAATGGCCGAGTGAGGCCAAAAATACCCAGAAGCCACAAAGAGCGGCAGAAAGGGTTAAAAATAGTGGGGGATCAGCGTATAACACGCACCCCCGATTTCCCCCTGATTTTAGGGGAGAAAAAGTGCATGTTATACGCCAATAAATACGGTATATTCAAAAATAGTAATTTTCCAAAAGTTCATTTGATTTTCTAATGGTAAATGAGAACAATTTGACAATTGTTTTTGACTAAAGTGAAAAGAAAAATCGAATATGAAAGATTAAAAGCATTTGTTTTATATATGATGTATATGTGGTAGGGTTGTGTTATATATGGTGTATATAGCATGTGGCAGGGTTACAGGCAAAAACATTTTATGACTTCTATGCATCTCCTGAATTTAACATTAAAATTCAAAATCTTGACATGGCAATCAAAGGGACTTCTAAGGAAATCTGTGAAGTCACTGATAGTAGTATCACATGTATGTATTTTTCTATATTCCAATAAAAAATATTGTACCAGAACATAATGGCTCTCAAGGAACAGATGGTCTTCATAGAGAATTTTTAGCACTTGCTGTATATTCTGCATTGTGAAAAGAAGGGCTGCAGATTTCTCTGGGTATTTTGTCAGCTGGGTGATGAGAATCATCTTTGTCCCCTTCTTCTACCGTTGATGGGAGGATCTCAAATGCTGCAAAAAGCAGCACCGCACTGTACATCAAGGATGGGTGGGTGACCTTTGACACTCTGGGATCACAGGAAGGAGGTTAAATGACACTGGGCATCATTCAACCAGGAAGAGGAGTAAGCCTAGATCCCTGAGCAGGTGAGTGTGTTGGGGACAGCTCTAGAGAGAAGGTGATGATTGTAACTGCTAGAGTTGCTTTTGATAGTTTAACCCATGAGTATAGATATATAGGTTATCTGCCATTGCTGACCTGCTTTTAAAGGTGCATTAGACTTGTTCTATTAGTTTTGTCCAAAAACAGATTCAGACAAATTTTTGGTTATTCGGAGATTCGGTTGTATACAAATTTCCGAATTGAATAGTAACAAATTTCATTGAAATCCACCCAGAGATCTGGTATGGATTTTAAGAGGGAACCCCATGCCAAAATGAAAAAAAAAAAAACGACATGGCCCCCCCCCCAAAATCCATACCAGACCCTTATCTGAGTGTGCAGCCTGGCAGGTCAGGAAAGGGGGGCAACGGATGAATGTGGTGGTTGTGGGGGTGGGTACTTTTGGGCAGGGGAGGCTGACGTGACACCACCCAGCCCCTGTTGATGACCGCTTGTGTCGAAACGCGTCGGAAGCATTACTTACACCCCATATTGCTTTTTTCTACATAAAATTTGCTTTTGTGATCACTTTTTATTTTTGTACAATATGTATATATTTAATAAAACCAACCGTTTTTTTTTTTTACCTACACCATCCGGAGCTTTCCTTTTTTCTTTTTCCTGTTATATGCCACCGCTACGAGCCCCTCTTTTTGAAACTTGAACGCATTGGGCCTTTTGGATATCACCACTTTCAAAAGTGCGTACAGCCTTGGTCGGCAAGCTTTGGCCTTACGTATCTCCAACCGGGACTGATGACACCTATAGGACGATTCAGCCCACTGGAAGTTGGGATACACCCTTCCGGGATTACAAGCTCTTTTGACCCACTGTCGTAGGGCATGCGGGTCCAACAACTCTGGTAAGAGTACCTACCTTATATTCATAGAGTGCTGCAGAGATTGCTACAGACAAATAGATTGCTGCTGTTGGTGTCCATATTGTCCTGGGTGATATGAGAAGACTGGCCATATAAGGAGTCTTTTGCTTAGACTGATGAACTGTATATACTGATGAACTGATAATAGTTTGTCTACATAGGATTCATGTTATGCGACCCCACTGTTGCCATATCAATTAGGCACTGTTATTGTTATATTGCACTAACCACTGCACCGTGTTTTTGATGGTGTTCACACTTATCTTGCAATAAGTTTAAAATGTTTCTCTGTTTTTTTTAAACATAGGTTGCTGGTACTTACTAAGAATTCACTTTTCGGTCCTATAGTATGTGACCTTATTGTAGCCATATTAATTGGGCACTATTTTTTGCTATATTGCACTAACTACTGCACTGTGCTTTTGATGGCGTTTACACTTATCTTGTAATAAGTTTAAAACGTTCATCCGTCTTTCTAAACACAGGTTGTTTATACCTACTAAGAATTCACTTTCAGGTTTTGCAGTTCCATCACTTCACAGCACTACATTTTTTGTTTATATATGACGTGACACCACCCCTTGCTTATATAAGAGCTGTAAAACCGAAGAGAGGGCATACGGCAGGGTTGCCCTCTCTCTCTCTGTTATTCGTTTTTTTAAATTTTCCTATTTTGCGGGTCGGCGGGTATCGTGATGGACATTGAGGGACACAATTTTTTTTTTTTTTTTAATAAACAATTTTTCAAAAACAGTTTCCTGTGTTTCTTACTTTTTGACACTTCTTTTGTGAATGGGTATGGCTACGATCCCCAATACACCCACTTACATAGGCGGGGGGTCGGGCTCCCAGATTCTGATAAGCCCCCCGCCCACAGATCCTGACAACCACAGCTCAGGGTTCTCCGGAAGAGGCCATTGTCCCCATCAACATGGGGACAAGGTGCTTTGCCGACATTCTTTATCTTCATATTCATATGTCAGTGGGGAAGCTCGCTAACAGATGATAACCCATGGTTAAAAAGGGGGGTAAAAACACACAGAAAAAAATAAAAAATAACAATCAAAATCGTAAGGCTGCTGCTCAACTGTGGGATACACACACAATCAATAGAAACAAAAAAGGAAAAAAGCTGCGCCAATACATAAAAATAGCTGTTACAGCACTACATTCACCATTGAACCTATTAAATTAAATTAGATTAGATTAATAACAGTCCATAATAAAAAAGACTCATAGGGAAGGTTCTCTGAATAAATCTCTCAGGTTCAAACGGATGCACCACAGTGATTCCACACAATCGCAACCCCTCGCCAGTACCAGGTGTCTTGCTATCCCTGGGATAGCAAGACACCTGGTACTGGCGAGGGGTTGCGATTGGCTTATACCATAACGCTCCTTACGCTTTTACCATCTGGTAAGCGCATTCTTTTGTCGGTGGCTGGGCACATTATCGATAAGTGTGTGGAATCACTGTGGTGCATCCGTTTGAAGCTGAGAGATTTATTCAAAGAACCTTCCCTATGAATCTTTTTTTATTATGGACTGTTATTAATCGAATTTAATTTAATTTAATAGTTTCAATGGTGAATGGAGTGCTGTTCTTTTCTCATAAAGGTAACAGCTATTTTTATGTATTGACGCAGCTTTTTTCCTTTTTTGTTTTTGATAACTCATGGTTGTTAAGGACGCGGGCAGCTGGCTTCCCAGCCCACTGCTTAACAACCAGCTATTTCTTAACACAGAATTTTCAATCGATTGATCATTTTTCAAATTCCAAATTCTAATCATTCTGAAAAGTTGGAATTCATTAGAAAATTAATAAATTAAATGAGTTTTAACGAAAACAAAACAAATTCCGAAACCAAACTAAAATATTCCACAACCAAACAAAATTAGTAGCATAATGAATCTATCCAAAACGAAACTAAACAAATTTTTTTATTCTGCACATCTCTAAGGTGCATGTTCCAGGGATGTCTACCTAATAAGCCTTCCCTTCTTGGTGATTCATGAACACTAGATAGAAAAGCCATCATCTGGATGCCAACACCAAGGCTGGCTCCTTAAAAGAAAAGTAAGCAATGAAGGCTTTCATATTTCTTTCCATAGTATCTCTTTAAAAAATGAATAGTAAAATATTTTAATGACTGCAGTCATTTCCAGATAGTGAACATCTGAGCTGTATAACAGTAAATAGAAGCTTCCTTAATACCTGAGATGGCATGTTAAAATCACATTTGTGCGGAGTGCCTCTGCACACAGATGCTCCTGGCAGCTCGGGAAACATTCACAAATATGGCAAAGAGTTCTTTCTCATTCTCTCTCCTATTTGGCCACCTCCCATGCTTAAAGAAGGGCAATTGCAGGTCTGCTATTTCCTGACATATAACTTCATTTCCTGCTTTTCATGATTACAGGAGGCGTGCTTGCGTGTAAGGAGATTTTATTAGTTTACTGGGTGGGATGAAACGGTAACAGTGAATGAATTTAAGATAGATCACAACAGTATTTAACTCTTTTTTCCTCTTTTATGATGTATTAAATGTACTAATCTTACAGAGGTTATACCTACCAGGATTTAGAAGTGTCATTCTCAACTAATCATCTTCTCTATTTTTTCTCTTAATCATTTAGAAAGGACTTTCTTGTCCAGTAATTCAAAGTATCAAGTGAAGCCAGAAAAGCAATATAACAACCACAATATTATCATGAGGAGGTCAGTAATAGCATTCCCTGCATGACTTTTGCAGTGGCACACCTAGCATATTTGGCACCCAGAATTAATCATTTTCAAAAACCCCCTTCTCTGTACAAAAAATATTTTTTTTTCAGTAAAAATCTTAAAATGAAAAGAATAATATTAATGGTCTGAAAAAGATATACAGACAGTGAAAATTGTTACAGTCCCTCACATTCGTGGCCAGTGGAAGAAAACACTAAATTGTGGGCCAGTGGGAGGAAGACTGCCTTTTATATTTAGAATTTAATAGAAGAATGCCCATAATAGTGATGGTTTAGTGAGAAGGATGTCCCTTATATTGATGGTTTAGTGGGAGGAAGAATGTCCCTTATACAGAGGTTTTAGTGGGAGGAAAAATGACCTTTATATTGAGGTTTTGGTGGAAGGAAGAATGACCCTTATACTGAGGGTTTAGTGGGAGGAAGAATGCCCCTTATATTGAGGGTTTAGTGGGAGGAAGAATGCCCCTTATACTGAGGGTTTATTGGGAGGAAGAATACCCCTTATATTGAGGGTTTAGTGGGAAGAAGAATGCCCCTTATACTGAAGGTTTAGTAACAGGAAGAATGACCCGTATACAGAAGGTTTAGTGAGAGGAAGAATGACCCTCATACATTGAGTTTAGTGGGTAGAATGACTCTTATACAGAGGGTTTAGTGGGAGGAAGGATGACCCTTATACCGAGGGTTTAGTGGGAAGAAGACTGACCTTTATACAAAGGGTTTTGTGGGAGGAAGAATGACCCTTATACAGAGGATTTTGTGGGAAGAAGAATGACCATTATACTGAGGGATAAGTGGGAGAAAGAATGACCCTTATACTGAGGGTTTAATGGGAGGAAGAATAATCCTTATATTGAGGGTTTAGTGGGAGGAAGGATGACCCTTATACAGAGTATTTAGTGGGAAGAAGAATGACCCTTATACTGAGAGTTTAGTGGGAGAAAGAATGACCCTTATACTGAGGGTTTAATGGGAGGAAGAATAATCCTTATATTGAGGGTTTAGTGGGAGGAAGGATGACCCTTATACAGAGTATTTAGTGGGAAGAAGAATGACCCTTATACTGAGAGTTTAGTGGGAGAAAGAATGACCCTTATACTGAGGGTTTAATGGGAGGAAGAATACCCCTTATATTGAGGGGTTAGTGGGAGGAGGCATGCCACTTATACTTAGGGTTTATTGGGAGGAAGAATACCCCTTATATTGAGTTTAGTGGGTGGAGGAATGGTTTAGTGAGTGGAAATATGACCTTTATACAGAGGGTTTAGTGGGAGGAAGAATGCCCCCTATACAGAGGGTTTTGTCGGTGGAATGACCCTTATACAGTGGGTTTCGTGAGAGGAGTGCTCCCTATACAGAGGTTTGAGAGGAAGGAAGAATTACCTTTATATTGAGGGTTTAGTGGGAGGAAAGATGACCCTTATACTGAGGGTTTAGTGGGAAGAAGAATGACCCTTATACTGAGGGTTTAATGGGAAGAAGAATGACCCTTATATTGAAGATTTAGTGGGAGGCAGAATATCCCTTATATCGAGGATTTAGTGGGAGGAAGAATGTCCCTTATACTGAAGGTTTAGTGGAAGGAAGCATTTCCCTTATACATTGGGTTTAGTGGGAGGAAGAATGACCCTTATACATTGGGTTTAGTGGGTGGAATGACCCTTATACAGATGGTTTAGTGGGAGGAAGAATGTCCCTATACTGAGGGTTTAGTGGGAGGAAGAATGCCCCTATTCTGAGGGTTTAGTGGGAGGAAGAATGACCCTTATATTGAGGGTTTAGTGGGAAGAGGAATGTCCCTTATAAGGAGGGTTTAGTGGGAGGAAGAATAACCCTTATAGTGAGGGTTTAGTGGGAAGAAGAATGCCTCTTGTACTGAGGGTTTAGTGTATGGGAGAATGAGCCTTATATTAAGGGTTTAGTGGGTGGAAGAATGACCCTTATATTGAGGGTTTCGTGGGAGGAAGGATGACCCTTATATTGAGGATTAGGTGGGAGGAAGAATGGCCCTTTATACTGAGGGTTTAGTGGAAGGAAGAATGCCCCTTTTGCTGAAGGTTTAGTGGAAAGAAGAAAGACCTTTATATTGAGGGTTTAGTGGGAGGAAGAATGACCCTTATGTGCGCCACCCCTGAAGGAGCCACTAGAGTACTAGAGGTTCTATGCTCAGCCCCTCTAGAACACCTGGGAAACAAATGTTGTTGCAGACACGGTAGTAGAGGGTCACCAAGCTATAGTAAATCAAAAGCATTTTACTGAAAGACTTTTGGATCAAACAAACAGTAATGACTGTAACTAGGTAGATACCTATGACAAACTCTGATATGGGCAGTATAATACAGCTGCACATTCAAAGTATAATTTTTAACCAATTCAAATGCCCCAAATATGTGCTCAGGCATGAAGGGGAATAAAGATTACTTATCACAGGTCCGTCTATTTCCCTAAAATCCTGAACTCACAGGCCCAGAACACAAATGCATGGTGCAATATGCAGCAACATGCAATATCAACTTTCTACTTTAAGGTTAGAGTTCCTCCGTAATGAATATCAGTGTTTTAACTGCGTCCTTAATGTAGTACAGGGATATGCCATTAGCGGACCTCCAGCTGTTGAAAAACTACATGTCCCATCATGCCTCTGCCTCTGGGTGTCATGCTTGTAGCTGTCAGTGTCTTGCTATGCCTCATGGGACTTGTAGTTCTGCAACAGCTGGAGGTCCACTAATTGCATATCCCTGATGAAGTAAAAGAAGAAACAATGGATTCCTTACAGTAGAGATATCCAGTATCTTCAGCTAGCTTAAAGGTCCAGAGAGATCTTTATGCAAAGAAACTCAGTAATGGAGGGTGACAGGTGTAAAGTGTCTCCTGTGAAAGCTCTGATGCAAAGAGGAGATAAAGGTGTCTGCAAGCAGTGTCTCTCTTTAGATGTATGTGTGTACAAGATGGACTTCTGCCCACTCACCAGTCCTGGAGACACCAAGGTCCAAGGAAGATGTCTTGAACAGCTCTTTAGGAATGCTCCACTGGCAACTTGACAATGGAAGGCCCAGTGATGTCTGCACAGATGCACCTGGAGATGACCCGGGTGTCCCGCAGCCAATAAGATGTCTGCGATCAATGATCCATGTCCACAGATGCATCTGGCTGGCTGAGAGGGTCACTACTCCAGCCCCAAGGACAAGCAAAGGGGTTGAAAATGTCTTCTCATAGCAGATCTCTCTTCGTTCCACTTACCCTCTGTCTCTCCCGGGCTCCTCGTGGTCTCTCCTCTCCAACCCAACTCTTGCATGATGGGGCTGTAGTCTGCCTCTCAGGAATTACCATGGGGCCACCTGTCTTTGGGACTACATGTCCCATGGTGCTCCTCTCCAGCTCATCTCTCATTGGCCCTGGGCATAGTCAATAGGAGCAGGTTTGAGTGGGCCGGACTGGCTGTTTGGGAGGAGAGGGAGGGAGGAAACCCCCACAGCTGCTGTCGCTCCCTCTTGTCCTGTCCTCAGCACCGCTGCCTGCGTGACCGGTGGCAGCGGTAGCTGGCTGAATGAGAAGGGGAATCGGCAACCTCTACATTTATATTGAGGGTTTAGTGGGAGAAAGAATGTCCCTTATACTGAGGGTTTAGTGGGAGGAAGAATGACTCTTATACAGAGGGTTTTGTCGGTGGAATGACCCTTATACTGAGGGTTTAGTAGGAGGAAGAATGACCCTTGTACTGAGGGTTTGGAGGAAGAATAAACATTATATTGAGGGTTTGGTGGGAGGAAGAATGACCCTGATACTGAGGGTTTAGTGGGAGGAAGAATGACCCTTATATTGAGGGTTTAATGGGAGGAAGAATGCCCCTATGCTGAAGGTTTAGTGGGAGGAAGAATGACCCTAATACAGGGGGTTTAGTGGGAGAAAGAATATCCCTAATACAGAGGGTTTAGTGGGAGGAGGATTGCCCCTTATACAGAGGTTTTAGTGGGAGGAAGAATGACCCTTATACTGAGGGTTTATTGGGAGGAAGAATACCTCTTATATTGAGGGTTTAGTGGGAGGAAGAATGGCCCTTATACTGAAGGTTTAGTAGGTGAAAGAATAAACATTATATTGAGGGTTTAGTGGGAGGAAGAATGACCCTGATACTGAAGGTTTAGTAGGAGGAAGAATGCCCCTTAAGCTGGCCATACATGGATAGAAAATCTAATGAAAAATTGATTTGGTAGACCATTTGTTGGATTTTCTTATGGTTAGTGTATTTACCGCACCAGCCGATTTCTGTTTTAACCACTTGGGATCCGCGCTATTGCCAAATGACGGCATTAGCGCGGATCTACTTTTCCGGGACTACGTCTATTGACGTCGTCCCGGGTACGAGCGGCCTGCGCGCGCCCTGAGGGGCGCGCGCGGCGCGCTCTGTGATCGGCGAGTCCGTGAGACTCGCCTGATCACCGATCCGTGCAAGGGGTCGATCCCGACCCCTTATCACGTGATCAGCTGTCAGCCAATGACAGCTGATCATGTGATAGAACGGAGCCGGTAATCGGCTATTATTCCTCCTCGCGCTGACAGCGCGAGGAGAGAAAAAAAAAGCCGATCACCGGCGGCTGTCCCGATCACGGCCAGCAATACAGCTGACCACCTGCCCCCTGCCAGTGCCCACCGCAGTGCCATCATGAATAAAAGTAAGTGCCACCCAGCAGTGCCCATAGTGCCACCCACAGTGCCATCCAGCAGTGCCACCAACAGTGCCACCCACAGTGCCCACAATGTGCCCACAATGTGCCCACAATGTGCCTCAAAGGTGCTGCACCCCAGTGCCGCCCATCAGTGCCCAGCAGTGCCGCCCATCAGTGCCCAGCAGTGCCGCCCATCAGTGCCCAACAGTGCCACCTATCAGAGCCACCTATCAGTGCCACCTATCAGTGCCCATCAGTCCCATCTATCAGTGGTACCTATCAGTGCCCATCCGTGCCACCCATCCGTGCCACTTATCCGTGCCACCCATCCATGCCATCTTATCTGTGCCCATCTTTGCCCATCAGTGCCGCCTTATCTGTGCCTATTAGTGCCGCCTTAACTATGCCTATCAGTGCCCACCAGTGCAGCCTATCAGTGCCCACCAATGCAGCCTATCAGTGCCCACCAATGCAGCCCATCAGTGCCCACCAATGCAGCCCATCAGTGCCCACCAATGCAGCCATCAGTGCCGCCTAATCAGCGCACTTCAATGAAGGAGAAAAATTACCCGTTTGCAAAATTTTATAACAAACTATTAAAACATGATTTTTTTTTGCATCTTTTTTTGTTTGTTTAGCAAAAAATAAAACTCCGAGCTGTAACTAAATACCACCAAAAGAAAGCTCTATTTGTGGGAAAAAAATGATAAAAATTTCATTTGGGTACAGCGTTGTATGCCCGCGCAATTGTCATTCAAAGTGCATCAGCGCTGAAAGCTGAAAATTGGTCTGGGACTGAGGGGGGGTTTAAGTGCCCAGTAAGCAAGTGGTTAAGATTGAAAATGAATGGACAAATATGTTGGAAATATTTTTCAAATAAATTATTTTCTAATCATTTGTAGATAAACCGTCCAAAAAAAAAAAAAAGTGAAATCTGCTGATATAACATTTGATGGCTCGATCATTTTATCTCTATAAAAAATTTTTTTTTTATTTCTATAAATCCTTTGAATCTGATTGGGTATTTGAAGTAAACACAGACATTTTCTGTTAACAAGCATTGAGAAATGAGGTAGTATGGTGGTATTGGTGAAGTGGGCAGGTCATTATAAATATAAGTAGATTTTGCATCTGTGTATTGTTCGGCAAGCAGCACACATGTTCAGTACAATAATAGTAGCAGCTGTAGAGGTGTTACAAAGCTTTCTGTGCTTCCTGCCTCGTGCCAGGGGCCGCCAGGCGGACGGACAGAGCTGTCAGTGCAGCACACCGCACCCTCCCCAGACAATGTAATCAAGAGCAGGAAACACATGAGTACCCCCTTTTCACTGACTTTGTGACATAAAGGCCAAGGAAACAAACACTTATAGACTTCCACTTCTCTGTGACTTCAGTGGCATGAGAACATACGCAAAATGCCAAGCCCCTAAAATTAGGAAGCCAAACTGTAAAAAGACAAATGAGTAAGTTGAAAGGGTCAGTCTACTCAAAACTAATACTTTTGTTTTGGCTTGATGCTGGAAAGCAAAATAACATACCTATGTATTTATTACCTTTTGGATATATAAATGGAGAGATCTTTGTACTAGTAGAGTACATCTGGTAGAAACAGCATAGGGTGGATATGCAGTTAAAATGAACCTGTGCCTATATACATTAAAACACTTTAAAACTGCTGACCTCTTTTCTCTGCAACCCTAAAGTGCCAGCTAGCCTTACCTGTCAGAAGTCATGGCCCTGGGTGTCACGGAAGCTATTCCATTTCAGACACCTAGTAGATCCCAGATCCCGTAAACTGTTACCATTCTCCGAACTCCAATACAAACATGACCTACCTCGCCAGGTGTTCTACGGCTACTTGGAGATTCGGCACTATGCCCAAACCATAGCTCCACATCTGCAATTCTCCAAACCCTCTCCATTTGAATGCATTATATTAGAGAGCTTCACACGTAGAGGACTGATCTCGGATATATGTGTAATGCTGGAATTTTTGCCATGTAATGCTATAAATAGGACCATGTTAATAGATTGGTATTTGGCTCCCTCCACTGGTATGCAATGGAAAAAGACTTGTTTAACTTTCACATAACAGCTAAGCAGGAAGTGACTTAATTGTTTTACTTTGTGAAAGGACTCACCTACCCACCGTTCCCACTCTCCAACCCATGAACACTGAGTGGCTGAACTGCATGCTGGGTAGGTAATAAAAGGCCCAGCGCAGCCATTTTCTTTCTCTTCTCTTCTGGATGCATGGCCTGCCTGCAGGGATCTGTGAGGGAGGATTCAGAAGAGTGCAGCCTGCATCGTGTGGAGAGGAACAGCAACCACTTAGCCCTTGTACACACGGTCAGACATTCTGACAACCAAATCCGTTGGATTTTGTCCGACGGATTTTGTCCGAAACTGTTGCATACACACGGTCGGACAAAGTTGTCGGAAAATCCAATTGTGCATAACGTGATTTTGTTATTTGGTTACGATGGGACTACGTTCAGGCTAGTATCCAATAGCTTTGGTCTAGGAATTTGATCTGAGCATGCGTGGCACTTTGTCCGTCGGAGTAGGCTACACATGATCAGAGTATGTCCGATCGGAGCATTTTGTTGGAAAAGTTGGTCCGTCGGATATTCAGACGGAAACAGTCTGATGAAGACCACACACAGTCGGAATATCCGACAAAATGGTCCGATAGGACACATTCCGTCAGAATCTCCGACCGTGTGTACAAGGGCTGAGAGTGTCTTACCACAGTATGCTGGAGCAGCAGTGTGATCTGACCAGAGGATCCAGAATGCCTGACAGAGCCAAGGGAAGGTCCCGGTCATCTTGCAAAGCGGTGCAGCGGGACCGAGCTGACTGGCAGCAGGACTGAGATCACCGGAGTGGAGGCATCCAGTTATCCAGGCATGGTGTGGTGAGAGGGCTGTTGCCCAGAAGTTATATACAGCACTTCACACACTTAGACTAATCTCCCAGTATTGCTGAGACCTGTAGTCCCACAAGTTCCTTTCAGTTAGACTGTGCTCAGACAGCCTAACTTCACTAATAATTGACTGACAGTTGTAGTGCATTCCCAGTAAAGGAGTTTAAAAGTGCATTGCGTCATTGAAGTTGCTGTTGCTCGCTACTTTACATTACATTATCAATTGCAAACCCTATGGAATACAAATCCTGCAGTATAATGGCTAGCTGAAGACAGAGGAAAAGAGACTATATAATGTACTGTAAGGCCTTACAGTGTTGCTGCTATGTACAAAGAACTGCATTTCTTCACAGGGGGCGCTCTTGCGTAATTACATTGTGTTACATTGTTTTGTTAGCACTGTATAGTGTATTGCAGATTCTAAAGTGTCTTCACGGCTGTTGCTGGAAGTGGGAAGGTGCCCAGTGCCAAGAGTTTATCAGTCTGAGCATTAGTCCCACTTGGAGACGTGCCTGTAGGAGTCATTTGGGTAACTCTTGTGTGCAGCCATTTACAAACACTCATATCATTATTGTGTCAGATTTTGTGTGACCAATACAGTTCTTGTACTTATTGTTTAACCCTGCTTCAGTAAACTTAAATCCTGGTTTAAGTGCAATTGGTGTGAGGCTTGTTCATTCTCCTAGCAGGTGGAGCAGCGGATACCCAGGTAACAACCAAGGTACGGTGTACGTAAACTGTTCTTATTGAGTTGTTCTTTCGTTCTGGGTTTCGCACCAACACTGTTACACAGCTGTGTCAAGCGGGTTGAGCCAAATCATTGGGGGTGGAAAAGCAGAGCACAGGCCCATTCAATTACCAGCAGCTCCTTCGGAGGCAAGTGCTACATATATATCAGTTCTTAAAGGGGTTGTAAAGGTAATTTTTTTATTTTCTACATAGGTTCCTATAAGCTAGTGCATTGTTGGTTCACTTATCTTTTCCTTCGATTTCCCTTCTAAATGTTTTTTTTCTTTGTTTTCTTTGTCTAAATTACTCACTTCCTGTTTCACCCCAGTAAGCTGTTCAGTTAGCTGTTCTGGCTGACTAACCACCAGCTCGGATGATGGTGAGAAGTTTACTGAGGAGAAACAGGAAGTGAGATATTCAGTCAAAGAAAAAAAACATTTAGAAGGGAAATCAAAGGAAAAGGTAAGTGAACCAACAATGCCCTAGCTTAAAGGAACCTATGTAGAAAATAAAAAATTTACCTTTACAACCCCTTTAAATACATACTCCATACCAGATCAGGGCAAACATGCATTTATGCTCCGCTGGGAGAGGAAATACCCATGGAGGCCTGGCGGGTGATCTGGATTCAGGCTGCCAAAAGCTCTCTATGTACCCTCTTTAAAAAAAGAAAACATTTATAAGATTCTCTTCTTTGTGTACCTGACTCCGGACGTGCTCCATAAAATCTACCTCTCCACCTCTGATCGATGCTGGCGCTGCCAGTGGGACAGAAGCACTCTTTTCCACATATACTGGACATGCCCTTCACTAGCCCCTTCTGGCATTCAACATAGCTATTGATTCGTCTCTTTGAGGTGCCAATTTCCATGCCCCTGAAATTCTTCCTGCTTGGCCTCACCCAACTGAAAATAGCCAAACCCTATAAGAAATTACTCAGACACATTCTCACGTCAACACGATGCCTAGTTGCCCCTAACGGGAAGAAAAACTCTCCACCATTCCCGGAAGCCTTGTACTCCAGGGTCAAGGATGTGGAACTTATGGAAAAGATGACTGCCAGGATACGGGACAGGCTAGACAACCACAATAGGGTGAAGGAGCGTGGCATCTCTGGGAGGACCTACCCAGAGCCAGTAAAAGAGCTAATGCGGTATCCTTCTGCCTTCTCCTCTCTCTCTCTTCAACTTTCTTTAGCCCTCTTATCTCATCTATTTCTGCCCTCTTGGATATTATCAATGCAAAGTTATGTACGACACCAGTCTTCAGGTACTGCTTATTATAGTTCTAAAGAACTGGTATTATTGAAGTTGAAATGTAGAATACAAAAGTTTTGATGAAGGTTCCTCTCTTCTTAATGCCATCGTGTTTTCCTCACGCATTATCCTTTTTCCTATTCACACTTGTACCTGTGTACTGTTTCTTTTATTGAGACAACTAAGGCCTCATGCACACGGACGTTTTTACAGCCACTTTTTTGAGCTTTTTTTGCAGCTTAAAAACGGCTGTCCATGTTAGTCTATGGCTTCATGCCCACCTAGGCGTTTTTGAGCTGCAAATGGCATAGGCGTTTTTAAGCTGTAAAAAAAACCCAGGACCAGTGCGTTCCGTGGCGTGGAGCTAGAGCTGTAAAAACGCGAATCGTGGGAAAACGCGCAAAAACGCGCATAAACGCGCAACATATTTTCTTTGTTTTCTGAGTGCTATAGCCAAGAGATGTGTTTCTTAAAAAACGCTACTTAACGCTAACGCTAAAAAACGCGCAAAAACGCCAATGCAAAACGCGGTAAAAATCACGTTTTTAACAACAATTTTTCCAGGCATCGGAGCTAGCTTTGCAGCCAGTTTTTTAAAACGTCCGTGTGCATGAGCACTAATAAAAAAAAATCAATTTGAAAGAGAAAAAAAACACTTCAAAACAAGCTTGTTATCACCTCTGTAGCTAAAGGTGTTGTGGAAAAATTATTATTCTTCAAATTTCACAAAAGAGGCACTAAAATCACAGCTCTCCACTTTTTCTATGGCAGCAGGGACTTGGTAGCTTTGCAGCCTTCTAATGTGAACAACAGCCGCAGTTGTAAGCCTTTTAAAAATTCTTAGAGTCCATTGAGGGATACATGAAGTCTCAGTTTAGTAGCAAAGCAGTACCAAAAGCAATATTATATGCACAGAGGGGTGGAACATTTGTCTCCTAATGGACTCCAAGAAAATGTTTTTACAATGAGTACAAAAATCCTATTTTCTTTCTCATCCTTTGAGGGGCACAGGCAGTGCTAAACCTTTGGTGCATTCAAAAGCAGTCCAACACAGTCTAATAGGTCCAACATTGAACACAAACAGAGGAGTTCCTGCAGCTCAAAAAAACAAGGAATAAGGATCTTCTTCCTAAAGATGGCATCAAAAGAGGATGAATTAGCTATCTGGTAAATCCTGAAAAACATGGGAAGACTGGCTTAGCTTAGAAAGCCTGAGAAACTAAGAGCTAAGACTAAAATGCCGAAAAAACATTCACAGCTTTGGTGGAGTGAGCCTCAACTGAAACGGGGAACCTAACCCTTGAAACCATAAGCCTGAATTATGGTCTGTCCGACCTAGAAATGGTGAAACAAGATGCCAGGGCACATCCAGAGTGACAAAGAAAAAAAAAACTTGTGGAAGAAGTAGAGAGAAACACTCAAACACATACAGACAGTGGAGAGAAATCTCCTTCTGGTGAACCAAAGCTGGTTAGGGTGAAAGGCAGAAAGCTCCTTCGGAAGGAAGGAAGGCCTGGGCCTCAACACCAACTTGTCCTTGTGCATGGACAACAAGGGTTCATTGCAGGATAAAGCTGCCAGTTCAGGTACTTTCCCAGAAAAACTACCTTGTGGGTCACAGCAATCAGAGGAATATTTTTCAAACAGGGGCTTCTGAAGCACTAAGAAGATCAGATTTAAATATTATGGAGGTAAAGGGCATTTGACTTGGGGTGCCATTGAGCAGAGTGTGGGGGAGCCAACAGTCTCTGAAAAAGAACGTCAAGAGCAGAGGTCTGGCCCTTAATTGTACTATGGGCTAAACCTAAGTCTAGTCCCAACTCCAGAAAGGACAGGATCTATCCCACAAAAACTCCTAGAATGAAAGCCTCTGGATCCACACTGAGCAAAATACAACGTTCAAATTTGATTATAGACCTTGTCGGATTTAGACTTCCTAACCTTAAGCATGCACCTTTCCCTTAAAACCTGGGTTTTAATATCTATACCAATAAAGCCAGCAACTAAGAAGCAATGTGGCTAATCGGTCTTTAAGAGAGCAGATCCAGACAGTCTGGCAGAGACCACAGTGCATTTGCAAGAAGTCTTAGCCCTTGTACACATGGTCGGAGATTCCGACAACCAAATCTGTCAGATTTTGTCTGTCGGATTTTGTCCGAAACTGTTGTATACACACGGTCGGACGAAGTTGTCTGAAAATCTGACGTGATGACGTTATTTAGTTCATGTTCAGGCTAGTAGCCAATAGCTTTGATGTAGGAATTTAATCTGAGCATGCGTGGCACTTTGTCCGATCGGAATTCTCTACACATGATCGGAGTATGTCCGATCGGAGCATTTTGTCGGAAAATATTTCTGGCAAGTGGGAAAATTTGGTCCGACGGATATTCCGACGGAAACAGTCCAATGCATACCACACACAGTCGGAATATCCGACAAAACGCTCCGATCGGACACATTCCATCGGAATCTCTGATCGTGTGTACAAGGGCTTAGTAGGTCAACATACCACGTTCTTCTGGGCCAATCTCATGCTATGAAAACTACTGGAATTCCTGCCATCTTGCTAGTGTGAAGCAGTTGAGAAATAAACTTCAAGGGAAGAAAAAACATATATCAGGGTATACTAATCCCACGGAGCCACCAGTGCATCCACTGTTTCCCTCAGCAGATCCCTGGACCTGAATACAAATCTTTCCAGCTTATTGCTGAATCTGAAGGCCAGCAGGTGCACATCTGGTATCTCCCACATGACACAGGTTCTGGAACCACTCCAAGTGCAGAGACCACTCTCCTGGGACCAGCTGTCTGAGAAAATACGCTTGCCAATTATTCATGCCGGACATGTACACAGCTGACAAAGCTGGAACATGTTGTTCTGCCCAAGACAGTATGTGCTTTACATCTTTTGCAGTAAGCCTTTATGTTCCTCTTTGATGATTGATGCAAACCACCATCTCTGTGTTATCCAGCTGAATCCAGAATGGATGACCTGATAGCTGGTCAGTTCAACACTGGATAGTCAAATTCCCATCAAATTGATCAGAAGGCAAAATTCCACAAAATACTTAGCTGATCATACACTATACAATCTGATTGTACACTCTCCCTTTAGATGTATCAAAACTGTGTAATATGAGGACAAACCTATACAATTTATTCAATTTGTATAAAATTTGGTGGGCTCTTGTATTATATAGTTGATGGTGGACCTAAAGGAGATTGTACAATCAGATTGTATAATGTATGGTCTTTCCTAAGCCTAGTACACACTATCAGTTTTTTTTTTCATTCAAAGCAGCAGGCTGAATGAAAAAAAAAAACCTGAAGAACTCGGGAAGAGATCCTGTACTAACAATCCGATGTTAGTTCAGCGATCTCCCCCCAGAGCTACTGTGTTTAGCTATTGCGATCAGCAGATCTTTTTTCGGCCATGCCGCTTTGACATGGCTGCTGCACACGCGGGGCGATGATGGCCGGTTTCTATTGAACTGGCCAATAACCACCCAATATTGGGTCTGTATGTAAGGGATTTAAGTACCATGCACCAACCGGGTGCAGACCTCCCCCAGGTTGGTGTCTATCATCAGGATTTTCCAGAACATGGGAAGGAATGACTTCTCCGAGATTAGAACCAGATTTCAAAGCCACCAGGACAGGGACAGCCTGATACTTGGTGTCAAAGGAAACCATTTTTTCAGAGACAGAAACAACTTGTCCCACAATGGCAGAATGAAACCGGAATTTCCCATGAAACTGGGTGAATGTACTTGCCTCAAAAGAAGCTATTATCAGACCGAGTGTTATAATGCAATAGCGGAAAGCGAGAGGGTTCCTGGACTGGTGTTCATGAACCAGAGACTGAAGAGTCTGATGGGTTTTTTTTTTCAACAGAATGAATACCTTGGTGTGGTGGTAAGTGTCAGTGATGGCTTCTGAAGATTGAAGGTTCACATTGTCCTAGCCGTCTGATCCTTCAAGAGGAGGTTGTTCAAGTAACCCACATCGGGATACCTTGAGAGCTTAAGAGCGCTTGTTATGGCGAGAAACGGCTAGATGCACAGATAAGACTGACTAATTAGGGTATAGTGCCAACTGTTTGGGAATCCTCCATCCATCCTCATACAGAAACTAAAAAAGAGGGTGCACCCGACAGCCAATTTGAAAATCGGCTGGGGTGCCGACATTGTGGGAACCCTGGACAGGTAAGTGTCCTAATATTAAAAGCCATCAGCTACAGTATGTGTAACTGCTGACTTTTCATTTTTCGGGGGTGGAGGATGCAGAACTCCTCTTTAAAGTGTGAATGGGCTATTAAATTGTATTTGAAGCCGGAACTATTTTTTTTAGATTTAGAGTAGAAAATGGTTAAAACATTTTTTTTTTGTGTCAGTCAGATATCCCTGTACTTCCTTGTTCTAGAAATGCAACAGGAAATAAGAGGAAATCTCCCCAAAGCAGTATTAAACCCAAAGCTAAAAATGTATTATATTGCAGCTTATCATTAGATGTAGTGGTTGCATCAGTTTTCTTTGGCTTTGTTCACCTGTTGATCTGGCCAGTGGTACACCTCCTGTATTAGTGAGATACCTCCGGAGGAATGCACACAGGAGGCATAGCATTGTCCGTTATTGGGGGTAGGGTAATGTTAAATGTATTAGCAGATTTAGATACACCAACAAACTGAAGCCAAACTCTAGCTCACACTTACTATATTCAGTTAGAGATTAATCATCCCTGCCAGTGTTAAGCAGTTTGTCTCACCCATGTAAACTGATACATTCTGCTAGAGTGCATGAGCTTGTAAAAAAAAACTGATTTGCTGGTTGGAACCATGAAAATGATCGCAAAAAGAAAATAAATGCAGTCATCATCTAAAAATTGGTAAGCTACAACATAATAAGTGTTTTTCTTTTGGGATAAATTCACCTTTGGGAACATGTACCCACTGCTGCATCATCTCCCCAATCAGCCGCCTGTAGTGACAGGGAGCCAGAGATCTTCTCCATGATTTCATCGTCATTTATTCATTGATAGAGTTCTATGAATGGAAGAACTACAAGTACCTACAGCCTTGTAGTTCTCTGTAAAACTACCAGGGCACTGTTGAACGCTTTACTCTAGGTAGTTCATTAATGCTTCCAGTCCGTGTGTAACTGCCAGACGGTACAAGTAAACAGTTTACACTGACAGTCTGCAAGATCCATGCATTGCAGGAAAAAAAAGAAAAAACGTTTTTTTACCTGCAAAACGATGTGCATTTTTTTTATAGGTTAACTTATCCTTTAATACTACTTGAACGTGCTTCTCAAAATTTCTGGATTTGCTTGGCCGAGTTCTGTTGAAGGCTACTGACCGATTAAAGGTCTGCCAACCGACTCCCGATGGCTGAGAGTGCTGTCCGGAGTGTTCTGGCGGTGGGAGCTGTGCCCCTTTTGAGAACACAATAGCTCAGCGGTGGAGATCGCCATACTAACATCAAATTTTAGTACAGTGGCTTCGACCTGAGCTGCCAGTTTTGTTTTTTATGTTCAATCTGCCGGGTTGAAAAAAATAAAATTAAAAAATAGTGGTGTGTCTAAAGGCAGCCCATATAATTATTATTATTTTCTTCAATTCAACCAGGGGATTAAACCATAATAAAATAAATGATCCAATTCCTCATCCACATATTCGAGGTGGATGGGGGAATCACTCCTGTTGTGCTACTGTGTTCTGACAGTAGGGAGATTTCCCCACTGTCAGAGTACAATGCTCGGTGCTGGTGACACTGATCAATTGAGAATAGCCGGACAGGTTGGCTGTACAGAAGCCAATCAGAATCTCGACTTTTGTACAACCAAGGTGCCAATACATACAGCCAGTCGCTGGAATTTAGATCCATGGATGATTAAGGAAGCTTACTCCTTCCTTATTTCACTCACAACTAAAGAAAAAAAAAAGGTCAGATTTACAAAACACATTTGAAGTTGACTAGTGGCTGTATTGGAGATGTAAACTTATTACATTTTGATGTATCAGGCTTTGCGTACATGAGAGATAGTATGGAGCCTCCAGTGGGAGTTATTTGGAACCTTCCTCTGGATTATAAACAGGGTTGCAGAAGAGAATCCGAATACATTAACCAGGTACTAGCCAGAAGCGATGACCATTGTATTCTGACAGCGGGGAAGTCCCCCCACTGTAAAAAAAAAACAAAAAAACTGCTCGGCCGGAGCAATTCCCCCATCCACATTTATTGGGTGGATGGGGGAACAGTGTCAGTTTTTTGCATTCAACCTGCTGCTTGAGCAAAAAATAAATAAAAAAACTGAAACATCTATGGGCTACATCTTCAGCACATAGACTGCCTTGAGAGTTGTAAAATCCATATAACCAAAATACAGCCCTACTCCAGCAAATTATGTAATTCAGTTCAATCTCTGTGAGAGAACAGGAAAAGTGAACAAATGACGGTGCCAGTCAGAGCGGGGGATGCGGTTGGCGAATAGGAGTGTCCAGGCTGGTGAACAAATGCAGTGAACCTGCCAGGAGATTTCAAAATGAAGGAGGAATAAGGAAGCAGGTCTGAGAGCAAGACAAGAAGCCTTTCCCATTGCACTGTGTAGATCCATGCTGCCAGGAAGGGCTGTAATTGATGCAGACTACAATACTGAAACACTAGTAAGTGCGGCTGCCAGAAATATGTAAATACTCCTTTTCCTTATTTTCATTACTTGGCTTCTTTTGTTTTTCTTTTTAAAGTGGAATTGCAGTCAAAATGTTTTTGGATTATGCATATATAACCCTCACTATTATTTTGTTCTCTCATCCTGACCCTGGTGGTACCCCACTACCTATGTGATTAACAGAACAGGAAATTAAAGGAATCCCTGAAGTAGAGACAGAAAACAATATATATATATATATATATATATATATATATATGTATAGGCACATTTGGGGAGATTTCCTTCTCTTCAGCCTCAGCTTGTCTAAAAGCAGTGGGTATGGAAAGCATTTACAGAACTTTCTGCTAACTCTAAATAACTCATTCCAGTTTGGGAACCAGCTGGCATTTATTTCTGTGTGTGTAGCACACTAAAAAAATTTAATAAAAAGTCCCAGGAGACTTCATAATCACTCAGAGCATCCTCTCACACCTCATGTGACATCACATGCAGTGTAAACCAGCTGAAGCTGATAAGACTCACACAGGCAAATACTATATAATCGGTACAAGTAAATACTATGAAATAAAACAAGTCAGCTATGAACAGGGAAGCAGGGATGTCATCGAAACGTTGGATTGAGAAGGAGGCTTGGTTAACTGTACAGGAAGTGCTCAATGTAAGGGCGGAAAGGCACTCCACTGTGGACTCAGAAAACAATACTTAAGATGGCGCTGCCTTACCCCTGGAAACAATTTTTTTAAAGTTGCTTTAAACAGTAAGTTTTTTTTTAAATATCCCTTTATTAGTTTTTTTACATATCCATTATACATTTCACCATTTGCATTCATCGCTCTCTTATGAGCTTCCATAAAATCCATTCACAGTCATGTCCTCAAATACTATAAAATTGTACATATACATTTATACATTCATATCCCTCTTACTCCTTTTTTTTCTCCCCCTTTTGGTGTGGCTTGCCCTATCTCCATACTGTTTTATCCTGATGCCGTTATGGAATTTTCTATCTAACTTGCCCATACTCTCTGATATTTCTCTCCATGTCCTCTACTCCAATATGTTTCCCTATATAGTGGTAAATTACCATTTACAAAATGTTTCCACTGTGTTAACGTTGGAGCTTCCGCCTTCTTCCAATTCAGCACTATTGTCTTTCTAGCATAAAAAAAAGTAACAGACCCACCTGTATTCTCCTTCCTATAGGGGTGATATTATTCCCTACTAGTCCTAATAGGCAGATCTCTGCCTCTTGATTTAAAGAGACTGATGTTACTATAATAATTACTCTCAAAACCTCCCTCCAGAATATCACTATCTTTGGACAAGACCAGAATACGTGGATGAAATTTCCTGGGGTGCATGCACATCTCCAGCAGTTTTGAGAGTTTGTTGGAAATATTTTGTATTATTTGTATGGCGTAAAATAAATTCTATGTATTATTTTAAATTGTATTAATTTATCTTGCAGAGATACTAATATTTGGAGTGGAGATCTCCATATCACCTCCCAGTTTTTATCTGCTAATGTTGGAACATCTCTTGTCCAGCTTTCACATAGTTTACTTATATCTGAAAATGTAGTTTTGGATAAGTAGCTATATAAAATTGAAATTTTCTTATTTTTTTTGGTATTTTTCCTTACCATTTGCTCCAATTCTGTTTCTATCAATTGTGGGATCCCCTCCGGGAACTGAGCCAATAAAGCAGGGGCCTCAAACTGGCGGCCCTCCAGCTGTTGCAAAACTACAAGTCCCATCCTGCCTCTGCCTGCTTGTGACTGTCAGCCTTGCAAAGCCTCATGGGACTTGTAGTTTCGCAACAGCTGGAGGACTGCCAGTTTGAGATCCCTGCAATAAAGCATGGACCAACCGCATGCATCTAAAAGTGTAGTTCCCAGGTATATTCCAACATTTCCTTATTTCAGCAAATTAAATAATTCTCCCTTCGGGTACAACTTGTGATAGTTTTTTAATCCCAAATCTAGTCCACGCCCCTGGATCTTGGATGGAATCCAAATGTGGGAGCTCTGGATTTCTCCATAATGGAGTGTTTGGGGACAAATCCCCTCTCAAATGATCCTCTTTTGCCATGGCTGCTCTCCATATTTTTACTGTCGTAATCATTGAGGGAGTCAGATCTGACCTATATTTTAATCCGCAGAACGGCAATGACTGCAGTGCCTCCTGCGACTGGACCACTGCAGCCTTTACCATCGTGGCAGAGTCAAATTCATCCAGATTCAGCCATCTCCCTATCATCACCAACTGTGTAGCCATATAATATTTATAAAGGACGCATAAGTAGGCTTAGTTTAATTCTAGCTGGTTTGCCTTTCCATATAAATGTAGAAAACATACCGTGTAGTTGTGTAAAAAACTTCTTAGGCAACCACTGCGGAGAGTTTCTAAATAAATACAGAAATTTAGGAAGACTCTTCATCTTTATTAAATTTATACGTCCCAGCAGCGACAGGGGCAATGCCTCCCAGATCTTTAACTTTTTCTTACACTCCTGTATTACTGGATCTAAATTCAGCATTTTGAAGTCTTTGACCTGTCGAGATATTATACCTAGATACTTAAATTCTCATTTTAACAGTAGATCTGGGGAAGCTGCGTCTTGTGCCCCTTTGTCAATAGAGAATAACAAAGACTTATTCCAATTCACTTTAAGCCCTGTAAACACCGAAAAAGTATTGAGTAGTTCTACAGCTCCTTTCAATGAAGGACCTGTATCTCTCAAAAACAGCGACATATAATCGGCATACAGGGCTACCCTCTTCTCCAGTCCCCCAATACGAAGTCCCTGAATATTTGTGAAATTCCTAAGAGCCTCTGCCACTGGCTCTATTGTAATCGCAAAGAGTGCCGGAGAGAGAGGGAAGCCCTGCCTCGTGCCTCTATGCAGCTGAAATGGGGAAGAGAGCCTTCCTCCCAATTTTACCGATGATATGGGTTTTTTATATATTGTTTGTATCCATTTAATAAATATTAATGGAAATCCCATCCTTCTAAGTATTTCCCAAAGAAAAGGCCACTCGACCGTATCAAAGGCCTTCTCTATATTCAGAGAGGCCACCGTTCTAGATCCCTCATATACGTGGTGGGTATTTATGTTTGTATGTAATCTACGTAGATTAACATCTGTCGTTCTCTCTGGCATGAATCCTGTCTGATCCGAATCTATGATATTCTTTAATAAAGGTTGTAATCTCAATGTTAATATTTTCATCAGTATTTTTAGATCTATATTTAATAAAGCTATCGGCCTGTATGAAGAACATAGTTTTGGGTCTTTCATTTCCTTGTATAATAATTGCATACCTCATTGAGTCTGGAAGAGCTCCTTTCAACAGACCACTTGTAAATACTTCTGCTAATTTTGGAGCTAGTAAAGCTCCATATTTCTTATAAAATTCCATAGGAATTCCATCTGGGCCTGGTGCTTTCTCCCCTGGGAATGTATGTATGACCTTTATGATCTCCTCACCTGTAATCGGACATATCAATGCCTCTTTCTCCCCCTATCTGACAACCCCCCAAGGGCTACATGGTCTAAAGGATCCGCCATAGCCGTCGGGCAGAAGTAGGAGGGGAGAGAAGAGGCATAAAACCAATCATAATACTCTCTGAAGGTCTCTAAAATCTCCTCGGGTTCTTTTACTCTCTTTTTCTGTAGGATTTCGATTTCTGATATAGTTGTAGTTTGATATTCTTGTTGCGCTAATCTTGCTAGAAATCTCCCACCTTTATCTCCTTGCTAAAAAATATTTTGTCAATTTTTTGTAGCTCCAACCTTGTTATTTTTACCAAATGTAAATGCAGATCTCTTTGTGCAGCCATCATATTGCTCAAAATTTACAACACTGGAGTCTTGGCCATATTTCTCCTTTTTTATTTCTATCTGTTTTTGCAATTCCTGTATCCTAACCTTCTGTTTTTATTAAGCGTGCCGATATTTGAGATGTATTGTCCCCGTATATAAGCTTTAAACGCATCCCAGACAGGGGCGGATCCAGAGTTTAGTCTCGGGAGGGGCACTTCTATAAAATATGTTTTTTTGGGGGCAATTTATATGGGAAATGGCTGGTATTGGCACTTCAATCATTACGGCACCATGGCTGTTATGGTGTCAGGATGATTGAAGCGCCTTATTTATATTAATACATTGTAATATAAAATTAAATGGTTCAACTCACCATAATGCAGAATCAATGGGAGTCCTGAGGGTGTCTTTCGCCATGTCGCCTGTCACCAAACGCGGATTGTCACTTGCCACGTCACTTGTCACCAAATGCGGATTGTTACTTGCCACGTCACTTGCCACACATTGCGGATTGTCACTTGCCACGTCGCCTGCCACACATTGCGGATTGCCACTTGCCACGTCACCTGCCACACATTGCGGATTGCCACTTGCCACGTCACCTGCCACACATTGCGGATTGTCACTTGCCACGTCACCTGCCACACATTGCGGATTGCCACGTAGCCTGCCACACATTGCAGATTGTCACCTACTGTTTTCTGCTAAAGTGTTCTTTTGTTGAGTCCAGAGTGAAGATAGGCAGCAGAGAGATGATGTAATCTCTTTGCTGCACACAGCTTCCTGCACAGTGAGGGCGGAACTGGAGGGATGCAGGGCAGTGAGAGATGTCATCTCCCTGCTCCCCTGCCCGCTGGCTTCCTGATTGCCCAGCAGCCCTCCTAAGCCGCCCAGCTGCCCCCCCTCACCCGTCCACTCAGCGCAGCCAGTCACCCGCGGAACCGGCCGCGCTGGCACCCGCGGAACCGGCCGTGTGGGTACCCGCAGAGCCGGCCACGTGGGTACCCGCGGAACCAGCCGCGCTGGCACCCGCGTAACCGGCTGCGTAACCGGCCGCGCTGGCCATATTCTCGGAGGGCGCAATTGCCCCGTTGCCCCCCCCCCTGGATCCACCGCTGATCCCAGACAATGTCCACCGAGGATGATCCTGAATTATTTTCCCATTACTCCATTATTAGGGATGCCATTTTTCCTTCTATCTCGGGGTGTGACACCCACTGCGGAGTTAACCTGCACAATGATGCACTCCTCGGGGTGGGGACACATATTGACAAAAATAAAGGAGAATGATCTGATAGGCCACTCGGTCAGTATGTTACTTCTGAAATATCCGTTAATAGAGATGGACGAACTTCAGACGGGACGTTTCGCGAACGCGAACCGCGAACGAGGCCAGTTTGCGAACCGGAAAGTTAGCGGCGGGTCCCATTGACTTCAATTGCAGGTGAACTTTAAAAACCTACAGGTCATATTTTCAGCCATAAAATACTTACTAGCTGTGCATACATAGTCCCACCACATGGCCACTGACATAACACATATGAAGTGAATCTGGGATCGACAGCTACAAGCATTCTTTTTTTATCTGTGAAATTTTGATAATTCAGGACTCAGGAGCGCATGAAGGCAATGGAGGAGAGGAAAGGTCAGGGTAGGCTATGAAGAGGGTGCAGGAGATGATCACCAGCACCGTGATAGAGTGCACTGACACCAATGTCTGTGTGCTCGATTAAATAAATCGTTTATAGAGATATACATGGTCTACTGGTCACATGTGTTGAATTCCTCTGAGATCCATGCCTCACTCATTTTTATAAATGTGAGGTAGTCAACACTGTCATGAGCTAGGCGAGTGCGCTTATCGGTCACGATCCCCCCTGCTGTGCTGAACGTCCTTTTGGACAGGACACTGGACAAGGGGCAAGCCAACAGTTCCATTGCAAATTGGGCAAGCTCTGGCCAGAGGTCAAGCCTGCCCACCCAGTAGTCCAGGGGTTCATCACTCCTCAGAGCGTCCACATCGGCCGCTAACCCGATGTAGTCGGACACCTGCCGGTCTAGGCGTTCCCTGATGCTGGATCCAGATGAGACCTGTCGATGGGTCGGCTGAAAGAATAACCTCAAAAAGCAGAATGCAGCATTTCTCAAAGCAAGGCCTGGAAGTGCTCCATTCTGACAGCCCTCTGTGACGGTGGTAACATTTCCGCCATTTCGTGTTTGTACCGGGGGTCTAAGTACGTTAACACCCAGTACTGGTCCTTGACCCTTATGCTTTTTATACGGGGTCCCTGTTAAAACACTGGAACATGAAGGCTCCCATTTGCACTAAACTGGAAGCGGTGTGGTGGCCTGGCTCCTGCTCATCATCCAGGATAATGTCGTCCTCCTCGTTCTCCTCTCCCCATCCACGCACAACAGGGATCCCAGAAAGGTTTACAGCATGCTCTTCTTGCTCCTCCTCATCTGCCTCAGCACCATCCTCCTGACTCCTCTTCAGACTCCTGTTGACTTGTCTCAGATAGAGTAGCCCCCCTGGAAATTCATCCAGCATTGCGACTTCCTCATCTTCCCGCTCCTGCTCCTCCATGGCTTGATCAATGACACGACGCAATGCGCGCTCCATAAAGAAGGCATAATGTATCATGTCACTGATGGTGCCATGGCTGCGACTGACCAGTTTGGTGATCTCATCAAATGGCCACAGAAGTCTGCATGCGTCGCACATGAACAGCCACTGGCGCGGTGAAAAAAAACCCAGCTCCCCAGAACCTATTCTGCCACAGAGTTCATACAGGTAGACGTTAACTGCACGTTTCTGCTGGAGCAGCCTATCAAGCATATAGAAGGTTGAGTTCCATCGTGTCGGGCAATCGCAAATAAAACGTCTGAATGTCAGCAAGGTGAGCCATGGCCGTGTACGATCTTTTGAAATGGGCCAAGATTTTCCTTGCTTGCCGCAAGATGTCCTGGACCCCAGAGTATTTGACAACGAATCGCTGCACGACCAAGTTTAAGACGTGTGCCATGCATAGCACGTGCGTAATTTTGCCCTGTTTCAATGCGCTCAGATTGGCATCGTTGTCACACACCACTTTACCAACTGTCAAATTGAGCGGTGTTAGCCACTGATCTACCTGTGAACGCAAAGCTGAAAGGAGTGCAAGGCCAGTGTGGCTCTTGGCTTCCATGCACAACAGACGTAGCACAGCATGGCAATGTCTCACCTGGCATGTCGAATAGGTTCTGGGAGCTTGGGAGGCGCAGTAGAAGAGACACTAGCAGCGGAAAAGGAGGAGTGAGCCGAGGAGGAGAGTGAGGAGGATGGAGTAGGAGGAGGAGAAGAAGAGACAGGCCTGCATGCAATCCGTGGCGGTAAAACCAAATCTACACGGGTGCCATGGGTTACATGCTTGACGGCCATCAGAAGGTTCACCCAGTGGACAGTAAAAGTGATATACCTTCCCTGCCCGTGTTTGCTAGACCACGTGTCTGTGGTCAAATGTATCTTGACACTGTGTGCCAGAGATACATTTCACTTGCCACTGAACATGGCCATATAGCTCTGGGATGCCCTTCTGTGAGAAATACTTCCTTCCTGGGACCTTCCATTGTGGTGTTCCAATGGCCACAAATTTTCGAAAGACCTCCGAGTCCACCAGTTTATATGGCAGTAATTGGCGGGCTATCAGTTCTGACAAGCCAGCCATCAACCGTTGGGCTTGAGGGTTATCCAGCGTCATCATTTTTTACACTCGAACATTTGGCCCACGGAAGCCTGCCTTTTTGCAGAAAAAAGTGAGAATGGTGTGATGGAAGGTGGAGCGGAGGACAATTGTGAGGAGAGAGGAGAATTAATGAATGAAATATTTGTATAGCGCACAATGCGAACTGAATCGCCTCTAGGCGCTGTGGCAAGCTTTGATCATCTGCTAAAAGAGGAAGGTCTTGAGCTTTTTGCTAAAAGCCAGGTAATTTTCTTCCAGGCGGATGTTGATTGGTAGAGCATTCCATAGCCGAGGCCCTTGGACAGCGAATCTCCGATCCCCCTTGTATTTATACCGGGCTTTGGGCACGAGGAGGAGGTTTTTGTTGGCTGATCGAAGACTGCGGAGGAGAAGGAGAAGTAGAAGACGAGGCTGGACGGCGAGAGCCTGGAGTGTGGCTTTGTGTGTTCCGCTGCTCCCACTGGGCTCGGTGATGGCAGCTCATATGCCTTCTTAAGACAGTCATCCCTAGGTGAGTGTTGGGCTTACCGCGACTTATGCGTTGACTGCAAAGATTGCAGATGGCAACACTATTGTCAGCAGCGGACGCGTTAAAAAAAGCCCACACTGCGGAGCCATGTGCCGGCGTCCTGAGAGCGCTAGATGGGACCGTACATGGTTGATGCCTCGCTCCCGATACATTCGCAGTCTACTTTGTCCCTCCTGTGCAATCTAAGTTCTTTCTTCTTCTCCTCCCTATCTGCTGGTCCATATCTCCCTCTGAACTCCCGTCCTCTTCCTCTCTTGTGGGCACCCACGTGACATCAATAGACACGTCATCATCAACGTCACCTTCCCCACCGCTATAATTAGAGATCTCGGAGTAGGCAGCAACAGCGGGGACCAACCTCCTCCTTGGGCTGATCTGGGTACTGTCGTCAGACTCCTGAGTGGTGGTTGTTGCTACCTCCTCTTCCTGATCCAATGCCAAGAGCGGCTGTGCATCGGAAATGTCTTGATATGGATCGGAAAATAATTCCTGTGACTCAAGTGGAAGGTATCTGGTGGTGGTGTTGGTGTTGGTGGTAGTGTCTTTGGGGGTGCACACAGCAGAGAGTGAAGGAGAGGGTGCAGATCGAGAGGATGAGGAGGGTGCAGAAGAGTAAGGCTGAGTGAGCCACTCAACCAAGTCTGGTGCGTCCTTTGACGTAATCGCACGCACCTTCTGCAATTTGCCACTTTGGCTCAAGCCTGTTGCTCCTGCCCTACCCCTACCACCCCTGTGGAAGGGCCTGCCTCTTCCTCTGCCTGTCCTTTTTTAAATGACCCTGTGACAAAAGTCTCTCGAGAAGTGCAGTATGTATGTGGAAGAAGGTATATAACACCCCGCTTCAATCTGTCGTTTTTGGGGGCCGCTGGTCTATCACACCAGTTATAATACTTTTTTTTTATTGCGTTTGTCACTCTTTGTAGTATCGCTGCAGAAACACTCAGCAGTCACAATGCTGCACAGTGGAAATGCACTATACTATGCTTTCTATATGTGCAAGTATTTTATACATGTATTACACACCTATATACTGCACACCAAATAGTACACCTATACCAGTCGTTAAAAGGACCTTTGTGGACCTAGTAGTAATAGCTAGCTAGTGATTAAACTGACTGTCCCTGCTCCACACAGCGTCCTGTCCCTACACTGACAAAAGACAGCTGCAATCACCAGCACAGCAGTGCACTGAACCCTATATACTGTACAACACCTATACCAGTCCTTAAAAGGACCTTTGTGGACCTAGTAGTAATAGCTAGCTAGTGATTAAACTGACTGTCCCTGCTCCACACAGCGTCCTGACCCTACACTGACAAAAGACAGCTGCAATCACCAGCACAGCAATGCCCCAGCACCCTATATATTGTACACCTATACCAGTCCTGAAAAGGACCTTTGTGGACCTAGTAGCTAGTGATTTGCTGACTGTCCCTCAGTCCCTAAACTGATAAAAGACAGCTGCAGAATCGGGCAGCAGGCAAGTATAATATTATTTCTATATTTGGAAGAAAGTATATTATACGTGTACAACCCTATATACTGAACACCTATACCAGTCCTTAAAAGGACCTTTGTGGACCTAATAGTAATAGCTAGTGATTAAACTGACTGTCGCTGCTGCACACAGCATCCTGTCCCTTCCTACACTGACAAAAGACAGGCTGCTGCAATCACCAGCACAGCAGTGCACTGAACCCTATATACTGCACTACACCTATACCAGTCCTTAAAAGGACTTTTGTGGACCTAATAGCTAGCGATTTGTGTCACTACAGTCTCTCCCTGCTCCACACAGCGTCCTGTCCCTACACTGACATAAGACAGAATGTAAAATGGCCGCCAGATCAGGTCTATTTATAAGGTAGGGGGAATGTCCAATTGTCCATGTGCTGAAATGTCTCAATTGGCTGTCCTGTACCCCATGATGGATGTGTCATCATGGGTCAAAGTTCTTTCACACTGTAAACACATATGTCCGCCAGGCGAACAGCGGCAATAGTCCGCCGATCAGGCGAATCGCAAAACTCGCCGCAAACCGATCGCTGGGCGAACAGTTCGCCCATCCCTATCCGTTAACATTGTTACATCTGCAAATGCTAAATCTATTCTGGACGCTGTTTTATAGGAGGCAGAAAAACAGGAATAAACTCTTTTTCTGAATCTCTCCATCTCCAAATTCCCATTACTCCTGTCACCTGAGCCCAATTATACAAGTCCCCTGAATATTGCTTAGGAGGCTTTGGTCTATCCAGCTCTGGCAATATAATTGAATTAAAATCTCCAATAAATAATAACTTTGCTGGGAGATATTTGATTATTTTCTCCATCATCTCATTCAAAATTCCCACCGCAAATGGGTGTGGTATATAAATTGCTACTGTAATGTATCTTTGCTGCCCAATTGTATAGAATAAAATAACATTTCCCTTGTCTATAAAGGCCTTCTCTATTTCTCCCGGAAAAGTTTTATTTACTAAAACGGATAATCCTCTAGCATAGGAGGAAGACGTGGCATGGTATGCTTTTTTATCCAGGCTTTTTTTAAAGTTGTTAATCTTTTACCCATTAAATGTGTCTCCTGAAGTATGATCAGTTGAGGACTATATTTTCTTATATATTGAAACATTAATGCTTGCTTAAACTTCGAGATCAATCCTCGGACATTCCATGAGAGTATTGAATAGCTATTTTTACCTGTCATTATATTGGAAGTATGGGAAGGTTAAACACCTCCACCACATCATAGAGAACGTCCATAGGGTTCTTAAGCCACACCCTTGTTGCACCCATCCGTACTTCCCCCCTTACACTTCCTTCACCTCTCTCCCCCCATTCCACCCCATCCCCTTCCACACCCCTCCACATTCACTTCACCCCCCTCCTCCCATCCCACCCTGTCCCTTTCCACTCCCTTCCCTGTTCTGCAACCCCATCCATTCATGGATGGGAATGGAGAGGAACTTCTCCTTACCCCTTCTTCACTGACCATAGTATGTATTCCATGTTCAGTACCCAACATATCCAAACCAAACTACAAAAAAAACTGTTGCCCTTCCATTCCATTGTGGGGCGGGCTCTCTATTAATGGGTCTCGAATCGCACATGATATTATCAATCTATATAACAATCATAATTTATCATATCATAATTGTACATAAAAAGAAACCAAAAAAAACCCAAAAACAATATACATACATACATACATACATACATTTGTTTCCCAGGTGCCATTCTCCTATATTTCCTTTTATCCTACTATATAAAAAAATATATGTAACGTATGTTTTTGATAATATTCAGTGAAGAGAAAAAAAAAAAAATACACTTTCTACATTCCGTGTAGCAATCTATTTCCAACCACCCCTCCTATGTGCCATTGTCCTATTTATATATGTTTTCCTGTGTCATATCAAAAAAAACCATAAAAAACACAAGAATATATATATATATATATATATATATATATATATATATATATATATATATATATATTATTATTATTCAATATTAGAATTTCTTTACATCTTTATTGCTTAGTGTCTTTTTTTTCCCCTTTCTTTTTCTCCCCTTCCCCCCTGCCACCTCCCTCTTCCCTCCCCTCACTCCCCCATAATTCCATATATGCGATCTCCCCTACTCTCCAAAAAAAAACTAACATTTTTAATCCATATTCATATGTGTACAAAAAAAATAAAAAGTAAAATACAATAGCCCCCCCCCCCCCCCCCGCTTCATATAATCATTGGTCTATACATTGATCGCTTAAAATATAATGTTTGGTTGTTACGCAAAACCATACCAATACCAATCCATGAACAAATAACCATATACATACATATATATTCATACACATACATATACACATACCCGCAAAAAACAAGGGGGGGGGGCAGAGAGGCAAATGGGGGGGGGGGGAATGGGAGGAAAATAAATAAAACAAATTAAAAAAGAAAAGAAATAAATAAAAAGGGAAGAGAAGGGAAAAAAAAAAAAAAGGGACACTGAAAAAATCAATCTATCTAATCTTTAAACAGTAAGTAATATGCAATTTGGGCTTATTGCAGTGGCTATAGTTTGATAATTACTTATTATAATGGACTAAATGAAAATAAGCATCAGAGTGGGAGAGTTTACTTCCTCTTTAAGGAGGAAGTAAACTTTCCTCTAACTTTTACCTATAGGTAAGCCCATAATAAGGCTTACCTATAAGTAGTGTAAATATCTCCTAAACGCTCGCCATTTAGGAGATATTTACATTATATGCAGCCAGTGACTTCACTGGTGCATGTGCTCTGAAGGCATGGGCAGCCATGCCGATCCTTCTGAACCCTGTGCCATCCATAATCAGAGGCTCCCGTGCAGGTGTGTCATGGCTTCGGCTAGTCACAGAGCCGGAGTCCAAGAACCCGGGAGCAAGATGGGTGAAGATGGGAGCCCACTGCAGCTCCTTACCCCCTAACTGACCAGAACACTTTTTGCGATTTGGCACTGTGTCGCTTTAACGGACAACTGTGTGGTTGGGCAACATTGCACCCAAACAAAATTGACATACTTTTTTTCCCTCAAATAGAGCTTTCTTTTGGTGGCATTTGATCGCCTCTGCTATTTTTATTTTTTGTGCTGTAAACAAAAAAAGCAACAATTTTGAAAAAAAAAAAAATATCACTAGTAATGGCGGCGATCTGCGATTTTTATCATGATTGACATTATGGCGGACACATCGGACAATTTTGACACATTTTTGGGACTATTGGCATTAATACAGCGATCAGTGCTATAAAAATACATTGATTACTGTAAAAATTTCACTGGCAGTGAAGGGGTTAACACTAGGGGGAAATCTAAGGGTTAACTGTGTTCCCTGGGAAGTGATTCTAACTGAAGGGGGGGGGGACTGACTAGAGGAAGTGACGGATCGTGGTTCCTAGCTAATAGGAACATACGATCTGCCACTCCTGTTAGAACAGAACAGAAAAGTATGTGTTTACACACACTCATCCCTGTTCTCTGTCTCCTGTCTCAATTGCCAGCCGGGAGCATCGGCACCCCCGCTTGCTATCCCGACCCCACGAGCCGACGTATAGCTATGACGGCTTGCGCAGGGGAGCCAGCCTGCTGCAATATAGCTGGTCGGAAAGCGGTTAACATATGCGATGCATACTAGCACATTATGCCTTAACCTTGCAGGGTGTGAAAAAAAAGAAAAAGAAAAAAAAAGTCCATCGGTTTACAACCGCTTTAAGGCTGCTTTTACACTATAGCGGGCAGGGGTTGATGGTAAAACGTCGCTAGTTTTAATGGTGCTTTACCGTCATTTTGGTGGTGCTATTTGGCCACTAGTGGGGTGCTTTTAACCCCCGCTAGCGACCGGTGAAGGGATTAAATGCACTTGTGTAGCGCCGCTACCGAACCGATTTGGCAGCGGTGTCCATTGATTTCAATGGGCAGGAGCGGTGGAGCAGTGGTGTATACACCGCTCCAAAGATGCTGCTTGTAGGACTTTAACATCCTGCCAGCGCATCGCCTCAGTGTGAAAGTGTTTCAGGTGCATTAAGGGGCTATTTTTAGCTCAAAATCTCTTAAAAAACACTTGTGTGAGGGGTCTAACGCGTTTACACAAAAATGCTCTACATTCACTTATTTCCTCTGCTATGGGGGGGGGGGGGGGGGGGGTTATTTACTGCACACCCCAGAGGTATGTTAACACTGGTCTTTTTTTCTTTGCTTCCTTCTGTACAAAACCTTTTTTGTAGCTTTGGATACCAGGGTTAAAATCCCATGCTAGGTTTTTTTTTTTTTTTTTTTAATGTTTTGTACCATTGGGGAAACTTCCCTTCGCTTCCTGTACCAGAGGATTCACCAGAAATTTGGAGAAAATCTCCCAGAGGGTAATTCTCCTGACATTTGTCCCAGGAACAGGAATCCTTTATTGGAAGATTTCATGCATCTCTCGTTATGGGACAACAAGGAACACGGTACAAATATAGGGGTCAAGCTTCCTAAAGGGGGACACAGCAAAAAAAAAAAAAAATCCTTGGAAGTTTTAACCCTTTTCCACTATCCAAAACTGCCTACACTTTAGATGACCCATTAAACCTTCGATTTTTATCTGCAATGTACCCAAGGCTGAATGACAAGATAAAACACATCAGAAAAAAATACCTCTAAATTGTGTGTTCTAGATAAGATACAAAAAAAATAAATAAAAAAAAAATTAGACACTTCAGTTCAAATAAGAGAGCAAAAAGCAAGTTCGTATGAAAACCAGGCGATTTTTATTATATATATAAAAAAATTCCATAAATTGTACAGAGTTCCTGTTATGAGGTATTGCCCTACTGGTAATTTATTTTATTGGTCTACCCTCTATACCTGCCATGCACACAACATTCAACCACTTTTAATTGCAAAGATAACCGAATGGATCAATGGATCTACCACCAACAGTTTCCACTGAAAATGATCCGATTAAACCCGTTTGTGAAAGGATGCCTTGATCTTTGGTCTTTTTAGTGATCAAAAGCTACTTGAAAGGGTTTACAATTGCCTGAAAATTGCCATGCTTATGACCAGTATAAAGCTGGCCACGCATGTGGAAGTTTAGGTGAATTTCAACCACTTTCTCTCCACAAGGAATAGCCCATACAATTGCAATTACAATTACAAAGTAATCACCAGAAACCAACCAACCACCCATCCACGATTTCAACGGACCACTAGAATTAGGGTGATTCTGTAAGCAAAGCTGGGCAATGAATTGAAAGGCTGAACTGAATAAAAAAAAAAAAAACACTGGTGATATCCCCAAAAGTAATCTTATGTCATGTTTTCACTTATTGGCAGCTTAAAAAGGAGGTCCACCTAAAATAAAAAATAAAAAAATAAAAAGTCAACTCCGATGCGATCCGATTCCAGTGCGAACCAAAAAAAGGGTCCTGGCTGAAATCGCATTACACAGACATTGCATGTGATCTGAACAGCAATGTGGTGCAAATCACATGCAACATCTGGCATCGCATTAGTGTGAACCAGGCCTTAGGGTGTGCCCCCTGGATGGCTGTATTTGCCAATAACCTCAGGTGTAGCTCAACTGTAGAAACATATCTGCCGGTAATTTTAGACTGATTACATGCTCAAATGTCCCATTATAGGGGCTTTTTTTTTTTGTTTCTTACTCCTAAACTGAATGCTAGGCTGAACAGAATCATATGCAGTAAGCATGTGCAAAGCATTGGAGAAAAAACAAAAAAACACAAAAACACGCAATCAGCTTCTTGAGGCTACTTAAAGCAACCTTTAGTTATAGTGTGCAAGTGGTGAATTACAATTCTTAATGGGAGTCCTGACTAAATAAATAAGCATTCACTAGGCTTCATCGGGCTTTAGTCAAGCCTAATGAAGCCTAGCTCAGCCTCAGCAGTTTAAAGTAACCTTTTTTTTATTTTTAAAAGGTTAAGTCTGTTGGAACTCCGCCGAAAGTCCGTCAGGAAGAACATCGGACCTAGTCTGCTGGAATGTCTGGTCGTGTGTATGCGGCATTAGTGGAACTGGATTAAGTGGTGAGGAAAAAAAAAGTTGAAAAGTGGAGGTTATAACAGGGGTCATAGTATCTGTGTAGTGTGAGTATCTGAGTAGCCTGTGTGGATCGTTATTGTGTATTGTGAGTGGTCTGCGAGTGCACATAGTTCTACGAGTACCTGTGTATTGTCTTGAGTATTAGTGTCAGGAAGCTAGTTGTTTAGGTAATTTAGACAGGGTATAATCCCCAATACTCAAATTTAAAAGGTACGATGCCTGGCGGGTGTGGAGAGGAGACTTGTTGTACATCTTACGGCACGTATGCGTTCCTTGATCGTCTGATCGAGGGTAAATACTGCTGTGCAAAATGTAAGCGCATTGTTTCCCTGGAAGCCCAATTTCTCAATCTGGGGAAGCAATTGTCAGCACTGAGAAGTCCCTCCATACTAAAGGAGAGCCAGGAACGTACATGGCAGGTGTCGGCAGGGGCCAGCACAGAGGTGGGTGGAGACAAAGAGGTGCAGGCACTAGCTAAGAGTAGATGGGTGACAGTCAGGAAGGGTAGAGGGGCAAGTGGCAGGGAGGCCGATCCAGGGCTGGAGCATCCAAAGTACGTACACTCCATTGAGTGACATTGGTGATCTCAGTCAGGGACCAGCACTGCTGGAGCTGAGGGACTCTCCTAGCTGCCGGGGGAAGAACTCCTTATTTGAGAGTGGAGGGGGGGGGGGGGTGAAGGGAAAGGAAAGAGATTCTGGTGGTAGTGGTAGGACAGAGATGCCAATCTGTAACAAAGACCTGAAGCGTCAAACAGTATATTGTCTATTGGGCGCTCGGGTTCAGCACATCACGGATCTGGTAGACAGATTACTGGGAGGGGCTGGGGAAGACCCAGCTGTCATTGTGCATGCTGGCACCAATGACAAAGTCAGAGGCAGATGGAGTGTCCTAAAGAACAATTTTAGGGACTTAGAAGCTAAATTGAGGAAAAGGCCCTCCAAGGTAGTATTCTCAGGAATACTACCGGTACATCGAGCCACACCACAAAGGCAGAGAGTGATTAGGAAAGTAAACAAGTGGCTGAAGAGCTGGTGTAGTAAGGAGGTGTTTGGGTTCCTGGAGGACTGGGACAACTTTTCAGTCGTTAATCGGTACTATAGAAGGGACGGACTGCACCTAAATGAGGAGGGTGCAGATCAGCTGGGAATGAAGATGGACGAAAAGTTAGAGGGGTTTTTAAACTAGGCGATGGGGGAGGGTACAGAGGTACAGATAGTCAGAGGGTAGTATTGGGGGCATTAGTGGTAGGTTGACCAAAGCACATAAACATAAACCCAAGGTAAGTATAGTAGCAAGTCCTAGTTGCAATCTCAGAACACCCAATTAGAATATAATATGCGACTGGTCTAAACTACATGGCATGTTCACCAAAGCCAGGAGCCTGGGTGAACTAGAGATACTATTGTACGAGGAGGAGTTGGATTTTGGGGGAATTTCAGAGGCCTGGTTCAACAGCTCTCATGATTGGCTGGCAAACATTCAAGGATATACCCTTTATTGCAAGGATAGAGAGGGTAAAAAGGGGGGAGGGGTATACCTATATATCAAGAATAGTGAATGTGACTGATGACATCACTAAGGGAGCTAGGGAGGAGGTGGAATCCTTATGGGTAGAGCTCCAAAAGGGATGACGCTAAGGGGAAAATATTATTGGGAGTATGCTATAGGCAGGGCCTGGTTAACATAGGGGCTTGTGAAGCTGCAGCTCCAGGCCCCTCCCTCAGTATAGGCCCATGCCAGTGGCTTATCAATATCTGTGTGCCTTCTTGAAGGAAGAGGAGCCCTCTGTGCACTGCACACATGGAGGAGACAAGTGTTAGACATCTGCAGAGACAAGCCTTGGCTGCAGTGACTGACTCCTATCACAGGATCGGTTACACTTACACAGATCCTCTGTGTCTGGGAGCTGTCTGGGGGAGGGGTGCTGATGTTGTCCTAACAAGCAGGAGCCCGGGAGGAAAGACATCTCCAATGCTGTTGACATAAGATTAGTAAATTTGTTAGGGAGGTGTTGTGTAATTATTGTGCTGGGGACACACTGCTGCTTCCCCCCATGTAACGTGCTCCCTTGTGCCCAGTGCCCCGCATGTAATGTGCTCTCTTGTAGCCAGTGCCCACCATGGCATGTGCTCTCTTGTACCCAGTGCCCCCCATGTCATGTGCTCTCTTGTGCCCAGTGCCCACCATGACATGTGCTGTGCATTGCAGTGCCCACCATGCAATGTGCTATGCCCACCATGTCGTGCTGTGTAATGCAGTGCCCACTATGTCATGCTGTGCCCACCATGTCATGTGCATTGCAGTGCCCCCATGTAATGTGCTGTGCTCAGTATGTCATTTGCTGTGCATTGCAGTGCTCACTATGTAATGTGCAGTGCCCTCCATGTAATGTGCTGTGCATTGCTCTTCATGTGATGTGCAGTGCCCACTATGTCATGCTGTGCCTTGCAGTACCCACCATGTAATGTGAAGTGCCCACCATGTCGTGCTGTGCCTTGCAGTGCCCACCATGTCGTGCTGTTCCCACCATGTAATGTGATGTGTCATGCAGTGCCCGCCATGTAATGTGCAGTGCCCACCATGTCATGTGATGTGCCACCCAGTGCCCACCATGTCATGTGCAATGCCCACCATGTCATATGCTGTGTCTTGCACTGCCCGCTATATAATTTGCCGTGTCCACCATGTCATGTGATGTGCCATGCAGTGATCCCACCATGTAATGTGCAGTAACAAACCATGTAATGTGCCGTTCCATGCAGTGCCCACCACGTCATGTGCATTTCTCACCATGTCATGTGCTGTTCTGTGGCCAACCTGGCATGTGTTGTGCTCATCATCTAGTGTGCCCACTGTGTAATGTGCAGTGCTGTTCAGCAGTGCCCACCATGTAATGTGCAGTTGCATTGCCCACCATGAAATGTGCTGTGCCATGCAGTACCCACCATGTAAATTGCTGTGCAGTGCCCGCCATGTTATGTGATGGGTTGTGCCCACCATGTTATGTGCTGTACCCACCATGTAATGTGCAGTACATTGTCCACCATGGCATGTGTCGTGCAGTACCCACAATGGAATGTGCTGTGCAGGGCTCACCATGGCATGTGTCGTGCAGTACCCACAATGGAATGTGCTGTGCAGGGCTCACCATGTCATGTGCAGTGTCCACTATTTAATGTGCTGTGCTCACAATGTAAGTGCCTGTGCTGTGCTGTGCAGTGCCCACTATGCCATGTGCAGTACCCAACATATAATATGCTGTGCTCACCATATAATGTGCTGTGCAGTGCCCACTTGTAATGTGCAGTGCTCACTATATAATGTGCTCAGCTGTGCCCGCCATGTCATGTGCTGAGCCCACCATATAAGGTCCTTTGCCCACCTTGTGCATGTGACCATGAAATGTGTTGTGCAGAGCTCACCATGTCATGTGCGGTGTCCACCATGTAACATGCTGTGCTGTGTCGTACAGTGCCCACCATGTCATGTGGTGTCATGCAGTGCCCACCTTGTCATGCGCTGTGCAGTGCCCACTATGCCATGTGCAGTACCCAGCATATAATATGCTATGCCCACCATATAATGTGTTGTGCCCACTTGTAATGTGCAGTACCCACCATGTAATGTGCTCAGCTGTGCCTGCCATGTCATGTGCCCACCATATAAGGTCCTGTGCCCACCATGCAATGTGCTGTGCCAACCATGTCATGTGCTGTGCCTACCTTGTATTGTGCTGTATTGGGAAGTGCCAACCATGTAATGTGCTTTGCCCACCATTAAATGTACTGTATCCATGTATCCACCATGTAATGTATTGTGCTACACCCCCCCCCCCACAGACTCACCCCCTCTTTCTCTTTTACCCCCCTTCAACCCACTCTTTCCCACCACCCTCTCTTTTACCCTCTATTCCCCTTTTTCTCACCCCTCTCTCTCTCTTTCACCCCCTTTCTCTTTTCCCCTCCCTCTCATCCCCTTTCAGCCCCCTATCTCGGTATCACCCCCACTCCTCTCTTTAATTTAACAAAAAATTGTTTGCATTTTCATTTTATTTATCTTCATAAAAAGGCCCACCAAAATTCTTAGCACCAGGTCCATGATGCTCTTAATCTGGCCCTGGCTATAGGCCCCCCTAACCTGAGGGAGGAAGGGGAGACTGATCTGCTATCACAATTTGGATTAGCAGCAAGGATGGGAAGTGTTATCATAATGGGGGATTTTAATTATCCAGACATAAACTGGGCAGAGGGAACCGCGCATTCATCTAAGGCTCGCCAGTTCCTAAATGTCTTGCAGGACAATTTTATGGGTCATATGGTAGACGCACCAACTAGAAATAAAGCGTTACTGAATCTACTGATTACCAACAATACAGACCTGATCACGGATGTGGAAATACGGGGCAATTTAGGGAACAGCGACCACAGGTAAATTGGCTTCTGTATAACAGGATTACAAAGACTGAATTTCAAAAGAGCCAAATCCCCTAAACTACGAACCTAACTAGAAGGCATAAAATCTTAGGAACAAAGAATGCGGAAGAGAGATGGGTTTGCTTTAAGAGCATATTAAATAAGGGCATTAGCCAATGCATCCCATTGGGTAATACATTTAAAAGAGCGAACAAAAGTCCTGGATGGCTTAACCCCAATGTAAAAATGCATATAAAAGCAAAGGAGAAGGCCTTCAAAAAAAAATACAAGGTTGAGGGATCATCATCAGCATTCAGACTTTATAAAGAATGCAACAAAAAATGTAAGGGTGCAATAAGGACGGCTAAGATAGAACATGAAAGACACATAGCGGAGGAGAGAGAAAAAAAAAAAAAAAAAAAAAAAAAAAAAAAAAAAAAAGGTATTGAATGTATTCTTCTACTCAGTCTTTACAAGGAAATCGGGGGACTTCAAAAATTACAGTTTATCCTCAAGACATCACAGGAAGCACCTCCATGTTTAACAGAGGACAGAATCAAAATTGAGACCTGGGAAACTTAACATTAATAAATCACTGGGACCAGATGGCTTGCACCCGAGGGTACTTAGGGAACTCTGTCAAGTAATTGCCAGACCATTGTTCCTAATTTTTACTGACAGTCTACTGACTGGAATGGTACAAGCTGATTGGAGAAAAGACTATTGTAGCACTAATATTTAAAAAGGGCCCAAAATACATCCCTGAAAATTACAGACCAGTTAGCCTAACATCAATAGTATGTAAACAATACAATATTTTAGTAATGAGAACGGTATCATTAGCAGTAATCAGCAAGGATTCATGAAGAATCATTCTTGCCAAACCAATCTACTAACCTTCTATGAGGAGGCGAGTTGCCAGCAAGATAAAGGAAGGCCCGTAGACGTAGTGTATCTGGATTTTGCAAAAGCATTTGCCACATTTCCCCATAAACGTTTACAGTACAAAATAAAGTTGGCATGGACCATAGGGCGCATACATGGATTGAAAACTGGCTACAAGGCTACATCCTGGACATTCACGTGGGTGCTCCACTGGGGGGCGGAGCTATGACGTAGGAGACAGGCGTCCGTCCGGACCTCCCGAGGGCCTCGCTCTGTCTCCCTCCTCCTCCATGCTCCTCCGTACATCCGCGGCTGGGCTGCGGGCCATCTAGAGCGGCTCGCCGTGGCTCTGCGCCGCTGCACTTACCTGCAACGATCCGGGCTGACCCCCTCTGACCAACGCAGCTGCAACGTAGGACAGCGGGCTTTTTTATCCCAGTTTCAGCATCCGCCTCGGAAAACAGCGGCAGATCACCGCGGAACGCTGCTACACGCCAGGTCGAGACCCGGGCTGCATCCCCCTCTCAGAAAGCAAAGATCCCTGCCTGAGCTCACCAGTCCACAGTGAGAGGCTGGTTGTCCCAGTGAGCTACGCAAGCGGTAAGACAAGCTGTTTGATGGGGTGCAGGGGATGTTCTTGGCAGATCGGATGGGGGCACGGACAGTATGCTGGATAAGGGGATATATCCCCTGTAAGTAAGCTGGATCCCAACCCACCTCTTCCTCTTCTATAAAGGATCAAATTTGATTGAAGGAAGTTCCTTTAAGGATAATATCCCTTTCTGAAAACACTGCTAGAATTAATGATGAACTCTATGCTATCAGAGGAGAATAAAAGGGAATAAAGGAAAAGGAAAAGGAACTGTTATCTGAAGGGTGCACCATCTGCTCCCCGTCCCCCTGACTATAAGGGTCAGTTTCATTTTCATCTACATGTATATAGCTAATAACAGCTGCAGGAGGAAATCGGCCATGTCTAAATAGTAGACGCAGGAGGAACATATATATTGCTGTAAGGGCCCAGGCTATTGGCTGTGACTGCTTGACTGCTAGACCTGAACTTTACGGATATCAGGAGACTGCTGGGGAACACCTTTAATGGCCTAAAGAGTGCTCATATTAGCTATACCTTACAGATGTTATTAATTATCAGCTGACTAACATAGAAGGGTGGCTGCAGGGCAGCAAATAACATTTTCTTACTACTTGCACTCTCTTAATTAATATGATATGAATTATCTGTTGTATGGTTATTTGGAAGCGAATAACGCCTGAGGAATCAAGACAAGAGGACTTATTTGTTAGCGAATAATAAATTTCTCTCTTCCCCTTATCTACCTCCCCCCCCCCCCCCTCCCTTTTTTTTTTTTTTTTTTTTTTTGAGATATTGGAGTTAATGTAATGTAATTGGTCCCTTTAAATTAACCGCAATAACATTGTGATTGCTGTTTTAGGGGTAGACGGTCTTATGACGGGGGTATTATAAAGATCTACAGCGATTTCTGAGTAGGAGGAAGGGAGATTTATCTGGCGAGGATGAGAGGGAAAGCAGGTAAAACAAATAAGCCATTGACCCCTGCTGTAAGCCCAGTTGGAATTCAAAGGTATATGGCTGCGAACACCAGTATAAGGGTAGAGGATGAGGTTGATAGCCCTAGGATAGAGAAACCACCCCGCTTAGGTCCAAGTAGACAGAAGGGGGAGGAGAGTAGGGGGGCAAAAAATTTAGCTACCAAGTCAACCGAGGCAAAAAAAAAAAATAGTGCAAACTTACAAAACAGTGATTTAAGCCAGAAGGAACTCCAAGGAAAGGAGGGGTTAGTACCTCTGGAGGCAGGAGGGGTGGGTTCGGATACACAAGGGGAAACCCCCCAGCCCCCACAAATTAGGGAGATGCTTTCGGAAATGTTCACGAGAATGGAGGCCTCTCTAAGGGCAGATATAGCAGCTATAAGGGGAGATATTGGCCTGGTCTTGGGGAGAGTGGAGGAGTTGGAAAATAGAGTAGAGTCCTACGAGCACAGAATAGATGAAATACTGGAGCAAGTAACAGCTCTCCGTAGGGGAAACAGAATAATTAGATATAAATTAGAAGACCAGGAAAATAGAAGCAGAAAGAAGAACTTACGAATAAAAGGCCTCCCTGAGTCATATAGCGCATCTGCCCTTACAGAGATAGCCCAACATATTTTTAACCCCTTATTAGATAGGGAAGTTTCAACTCCACTGAAGCTAGATAAAATACACAGGATGACACGATCTTTCGGAGTCAGATCAGAAGCTCCAAGAGACGTCATAGTGAGATTCCACCATGTAACAGAGAGGATGCAGGTAATGAGAAAAGTTAGAACACAGCCAGGGGCGAGCTACGGGGATGTGGAACTGCAGATCTACTCCGATCTATCAGGAGAAACGTTGGGCAGAAGGAGACGATTGAAACCGCTAACGGAACTCTTGAGAGCAGCCGATATCCCATACCAATGGGGATTTCCGGCATGTCTCATAGGGAAGAAAGAGGGACGATCTGCTGTTCTACGTTTCCCGGAAGATCTTCAAGAATTTTGTGAGCGGTTGGGAATTCAACCCGCCCCACAGATAGAATGGGATAGTGAAGAGGAGCTGGGGGATGGGGGCAGCAGGACTCAAAGGAGTATGAGGCAGAAAGGCCCGAGCCCCTGGAGACGAAAGAATCCAATTATTTGAAGCTAAGATGATTAGAAGGATGTTTCGGGAGGGGGGGGGGGGGGGGGGGGACTGGAGGGAGGTTTGAGGGAGGTTTGGATGGACACAAGGGGTGAACCCCAAGGATACTATGGGGGAGAGGAGACCACAAATAATGGCCTGCCAGACCCATAGGCTTAACAGGAAAGGGGGGGTCCTACCCAGTCTTACGAGACGTTCTGTTATAGGACAAGGGGGGGAGGGGGGAGGGGGGAGGGAGGGGTTTTTTCTTTTCTCTTTTTTTTCTTTGGGCTCTCACTCGGTCCTCCCACAGGGTTAGCAAGGGTAGTTTCTACCGGGTTCACTAGACGCCCCAAAACGGTGGGGAGAATGGTCATTGAAAAAGAGATATGGTGATAGTCAATGTTATCACATATAATGTAAGGGGCTTAAACACAAAAAGGAAAAGATATAGGGTAAATGACGAGTTATACCATATGGAAGCAAACATTGTTTGTCTCCAAGAGACGCATATAACATGCACCTCAAGGATTAGACTGAATTCGGTTAATTTTCCGGTATGGATTTATGGGGATTCCCCATCCTCATATTCTAGAGGGGTTGCTATAGGCTTTAGTAAAACAACAAGGTTTAACCTAGAGGACCGACTAGTGGACCCGGAGGGACGATACTTGTGTTTAAAAGGAATGCTGTTTAATCTTAAATGTACAATTGTCAATATTTATGCCCCAAATGAAAATGCTGGTACATTCTTGAAAAAAGTATTGAACAAAATAGAAGATTTTAAAGAGGGGAAATTAATCCTGGCTGGGGATTTCAACTGGAGTATGAACCCTAAAATAGACACCACAGCAGGGGGATCTAGGACATCTGAATACAAGCAGAGAATGTTTTTAAGGGCCCTAGCTGCATTCCAGCTACAGGATACCTGGAGAGTATTGCACCCAAAGGGCAGGGATTATACATGCTTCTCCTCGGTCCACGGTTCCTACTCTCGCATAGATTATATTTTTTTGGAACACTCATTTTTGACGGCCCTTAAGAAAGCGGAAATAAAAATAAGAACAGTGTCTGATCATGCGCCAGTTAAGATTCAGTTGGAGGTAGGGGAGGACCAGGGACCGAGGATGAACTGGAGATTGAATGAATCACTGTTACAGGACAAGGACTCTGTAAGTAAGATTGAGCGAGAATTGGAACAATTTTTTAGATTAAATGACACACCAGGAATCTCCAGCCCTATATTATGGGAAACGCACAAAGCAGTTATAAGAGGAATATTAATAGGGATTGGAGCGGGGAAAAAGCGGGAGAGAGAGAGGAGGAAAACCCTACTGTACGAAGAAATCCAGAGACTGGAATTGAGTAGTAGACCAAGGGGACTCCAAGATACTCAGGACTTAGTAATAAAAAAAAGAGAACTAGAAGATTGCCTAGAGCAGGACAGGGAGGCCGCTTACCACATCCTGGGAACAGAGAAATATCAATGGGGAAATAAATCAGGCAAATGGCTGGCCAGGAGGGTCAAGGAAAAAAAAAGTAAAACCTTTATCCCAAAAGTGAGAAATGATAGTGGGGATATACAAAATATGCCTGAGGACATAGTGAACACGTTCTATACATACTATAGGGCCCTTTATAATATTCAACAAGACAATATAGGGAATAGCGGAAGGGAAAACATAAAAGATTACTTGAAAGGGGTAGACATCCCCAGGGCTAAACACATAGAAATGGAAGCATTAGAAGCCCCAATATCAAAGGCGGAAATTGAGTGGGCGATTAAAAATACAGCCAAGGGGGGTTGCCCGGGACCAGACGGCTTCCCGATCTTATATTATAAGCAATTTCAAAAACAGCTGGTCCCAAAATTATGCGACTATTTTAATGCAGTGGGGAGAGATGGAAAATTTCGAGATGAGACATTACTGGCACATGTGGTCCTGATACTGAAAGAGGCAAAGGATCCGATTGCGGTGGAAAGTTATAGACCAATTTCCTTGCTAAATTCAGATATTAAACTTTTTGCAAAAATCATATCTGAACGATTAAGACCTCATGTGCCAGAATGGATACAGCAGGACCAGGTTGGATTTATTCAAGGGAGAGAAGGGCGAGACAACGTATTAAAGACCATTATGTTAAGCCAGGAAACCATAAGGCAGGGCACCCCCACGATACTCATGTCTATAGATGCTGAAAAGGCATTTGACAGGGTTAGCTGGGGGTTCCTATTTGAAGTGTTGGAACGATATGGAATAGGGGAGAGGATGAGAGGCTGGATAGAAGCGTTGTACACTCAACCTAAAGCGAAAATTAGAATAAACGGGGCCCTGTCCTGCCCCCTGGAATTGTGCAACGGGACAAGACAGGGCTGCCCGCTTTCCCCACTATTATTCATATTGTCATTAGAACCCCTCATGTCGGCAATTAGGAAGAATCAAAATATCCATGGAATACGAGTTGAAGGGAGGGAATACAAGGCCGCTGCTTTTGCAGATGACCTCCTGCTTTATATCTCTAGCTCTGAAACCTCCATACCGGCGATTACGGAAGAACTGTTAAAATTTGGGGAAGTCTCAAATTTTAAGGTTAATGCAACCAAATCTGAAATCTTAAACTTAAATATACCAGCAGAAGAACAGAGAATTCTCCAAGCTAAATTCCCTTTTAGGTGGTGTAGGAGGGAGCTAGTCTATTTGGGAATAAGGTTGACGGCAGCGTTGGGCGATCTGTTCGAGGTCAATTATATCCCCTTATTAAATAAAATTAAACAGCAACTGGATAAGATCCAATATAAAGCGCTATCATGGATAGGGAGAATAAACGTAGTTAAAATGTTTATTCTACCAATGTTTATATACACATGCCAAATGGTCCCCATACTGTTACCACAGGGCTATTTAAATAAATTAAGAACTATGATTAAAAGATTCATATGGAAAAAAAAAGCTGCGAGGGTGGCTCTTAATATCCTGACAAGAAGCAAAGATAGAGGAGGGTTAGCAATGCCCGATTTTAAAAGATACTATGAGGCTATAGCAATTTCTCGAATCACAGATTGGATACACAATAAAAAGGGGAAGGACTGGGTGGAACTAGAAATAAAGCTGAGTAGAAGGGAATTAGGGGGGATAATATGGATACCTGCAAAATATAGAGAACTAGGGAATAGCACAAATTTACTGACAAAAGGTTTATTTCGAATTTGGGACACAATAAATAAGAGACATAACTGGGAACACAACTCACCACTAATCCCACTACTGGACACTAAATTTTTTTTACCAGGTCAAGAGGAACACATATATTATAGTAGCTGGGCTAAAAAAGACAATATTAAACTACAGGATGTTATGGAAGGGAATAGGTTGTGCACATATGAGGAAATTATAGGGAAGTGGGGACACAAGCCACTAGACAAATGGAGATATTCACAGCTGCACTACTTTACTCAGTCTTTAACACAACCACTACGGGGTAAGGAGCACCTAAGACCACTAGAGAAGTTGGTAGAGAACTGCCATTGCCTGGTAAAAAGGATCTCAAAAATATATGAGATCCTAACAGATGTAGGTGAGCAAAAGTACCCCCCATATCTGGAGAAGTGGGAAAGGGAAATTGGATCTTTAGATAACGACCTCCATAGAAATAGGATTATTAGACGGACCTACTCGGTAGCTAAAGATTCACAAACTAGAGAGATGTCATATAAACTTTTAACAAGGTGGTATATAACCCCACAGCAAGGAAATAAAATTAGGAGTGAGACCCCCTCAACGTGTTGGAGAGGCTGTCCAGTGGTGGGTACTTTTGCTCATCTATGGTGGGAATGTCCCAAGATCCAGCTTTTCTGGGAGAAAATTATAAAAGCGATTTTGGAAATAACAGGAGAAGGGATTAGGAGAGACCCCTGGGTAAGTTTATTCCACGACCCGGAAAAAGGAGAGAGAGTATGCGCAGTCTCTGGTCCCTGGTTTATTGAACTCTGCCAAGGCTCTGATACCGAGAAGGTGGAGGAATCCCGACCCTCCATTCATGAAAGAGTGGGTAGAAAGATTAGAAAGTATACGAAAGATTGAAGAGACAATGTTTAAATTGGACAATTTGGAAGAGAGATATCAGAATAAATGGCGACCCTGGATACAATTTCGAAAATCTGAAAGCTATTTGAACTTGCTTGAATGTTAGGAAAACTCTCTGGGTAAGGACCGAGTGAGGGGGGGAGGGGGGCGGGTGAGGTATAAGGATGAGTATTTGTAAAGAAATGCTGATGTTTTGATTACTATGCTGAATAGTTTATATTTGTAAAGTTTGAAAAATTTGGAAAATAAAGAATAAAAAAAAAAAAAAAAGAAAACTGGCTACAAGGGCGAGTTTAGAGGGTGGTGATAAATGGGGAGCACTCAGAATTGTCAGGGGTGGGTAGTGGGGTGCCCAGGGTTCTGTACTGGGACCAATCCTATTTAATTTGTTCATAAACGACCTGGAGGATGGGGTAAACAGTTCAATCTCTGTATTTGTGGACGATACTAAGCTAAGCAGGGCAATAACTTCTCCACAGAATGTGGAAACCTTATGAAATAAATATGATGGCAATCTATACACTAGGGGGAGAACCTCTGGGGGAATCTAGGATGGAAAGGACCTGGGGGTCCTAGTATAGGATAGGCTCCGTAATGGCATGCAATGCCAAGCTACTGCTAACAAAGCAAACAAAATATTGACATGCATTAAAGCGGGGATCAACTCCAGAGATAAGATAATTCTCCCGCTCTACAAGACTCTGGCCCGGCCGCACCTGGAATATGCTGTCCAGTTCTGGGCACCAGTCCTCAGGAAGGATGTACTGGAAATGGAACAAGTACAAAGAAGGGCAACAAAGCTGATAAAGGGATTAGAGATTATTAGTTATGAGGAAAGGTTGCGAACACTGACTTATTCTCTCTGGAGAAGAGACGCTTGAGAGGGGATATGATTTCAATATACAAATACCATACTGGTGACCCCACAATAGGGATAAAACTTTCGCAAAAGGGCGTTTAACAAGATTTGTGGCCTAAGTAGAGGGTTCTTTACTGTAAGAGCGGCAAGGATGTGGAATTCCCTTCCACAGGCGGTGGTCTCAGCGTGGGGCAGTTATAGTTTAAAGAAACTATTAGATAAGCACCTGATCGACCGTAACACACAGAGATATACAATGTAATACTAACATATAATCACACACATAGGTTGGACTTGATGGATTTGTGAATTTTTTCAACTTCACCTATTATGTAACTATATGTAACTATGTACTACAGTGGTTCTCAACCAGGGTTCCACTGCGATCTGACTGTCAGTTGTAGACAGCTAACAGAAGGATCGCAGACACAGGCAGAGTTGGCAGGGAAGCTGCTGGCACCCTATTGGCTGTATCGCGCTGTTCCCCCTCGGCCCCTCCTCCTCTCCTTACCGAGTGCTTGTAAGTGACATAATCTGGAGTGGACAGGATAGGAGAGGAGGAGGGGCCAAGGGGGAACAGCGCGCCACTGGAGAAGATATGAAGCCAGCAGAAGAAAGTAATGAAGTGCCCCCCCCGCAATGTGCCCAACAGTCTGCCCCCTGCCCTATGTAATGTGCCATGTCCCCTGCCCTGTCCCATGTCATGTGCTGTCATGTGCACTGACCCATGTAATGTCCCCTGTCATGTTCCCAGTCCCATGTAATGTCCTGTCATGTGCACTGTCCCATGTAATGTGCCCCATGTAAAGTCCTGTCATGTGCTCTGCCCCATGTCATGTCCTGTCATGTGCTCTGCCCCATGTAATGTGTACTGTCCCATGTCATGTCCTGTCGTGCTCTGCCCCATGTAATGTCCCCCATCATGTGCCCTGTCCCATGTAATGTGCCCCATCATGTGCTCTGCCCCATGTAATGTGCACTGTCCCATGTCATGCCCCCTGTAATGTCCCCTGCCCCAAGTAATGTCCCCTGTCATGTGCTCTGCCCCATGTAATGTCCCGTGTCATGTCCCCTGTCCCATGTAATGCCCCCTTGTCCCATGCTCTACTCCATGTAATGTCATCAGAATGGATCAGCTCTGCAGGAAAAGAAAGCACAAAGTTTCACATTAAATAGGTACATTTTAATATGCATTCTTTTATTTAACCACTTCAATACAGGGCACTTAAACACCTTCCTGCCCAGACCAATTGTGAGCTTTCAGCGCTGTCGCACTTTGAATGACAATTGCGCGGTCATGCTACACTGTACCCAAATGAAATTTTTATCATTTTTTTCCCACAAAAGAGCTTTCTTTTGGTGGTATTTGATCACCTCTACGGTTTTTATTTTTTGCGCTACAAATAAAAAAATACCGAAAATTTTGAAAAAAATAATGTTTTTTTTTGTTTCAGTTTCAAAACTTTGTAAATAAGTACGTTTTCTCCTTCACTGATGGGCACTGAGGGGGCTACACTGATGGGCACTGGTAAGGCGGCACTGATGGGCACCAATGAAGTGGCACTGATAGGCGGCACGGATGGGTGACAAGGATGGGCGACACGGACGGACACTGATAGGTGGCACAAATTGGCACTGATAGCTGGCACGGATGGGCGGCACGGATAGGTGGCACAGGTGGGCATGGATAGGCGGCACAGGTGGGCATGGATAGGTGGCACAGGTGGGCACTCATAGGCGGCACAGGTGGGCACTCATAGGCGGCACAGGTGGGCACTCAGGCTGCATCGGTGTTATACTATAGTAATGGATGCCAATCAGTGCCAAACAATAATGCATGCCAATCAGTGATGCCCATTGTGGGCACTGATTGGCACCCATTGTGCTGAGTGGCATCCCTGGTGGTCTAGGGAGGATTATGACCTTTATTACCTTTTCCCTGGTGGTCCAGTGTGGGCATCCTGGGGGGGCTGTGCTGATAATCGATCAGCACAGACCCCCCTGTCAGAGGAGCAGCCGATCGGCTCTCCTCTACTCGCGTCTGACAGACGCGAGTGAGGGAAAGCCGATCACCGGCTCTTCCCATTTACACTGTGATCAGCCGTGATTGGACACGGCTGATCACATGGTAAAGAGTCTCCGTCGGAGACTCTTTACCGAGATCGTAGTTGCCGGGTGTCAGACTGACACCCCGCAACAACGATCGCCGCGATGCGCGCCCCTGGGGGCGCGCAGCGGCTCATAATCCTGATCACGTCATATGACGTCCGGTCAGGATTATGAAACCACTTTGCAGCCGTCAATTGCCTATAGGGCGGGCGGCAAGTGGTTAATGCTATTTCTACAAATAATTTTTGTTATCAACAGCTTGCGGATCATACTAATGTTCCGTGAGCTGTAGATGTGAACATTTCAGGGGTTCCTCGAGATCTCAAACTTTTTGCCAGGGGTTCCTCCAAGGTAAAAAGGTTGAGAAACACGATGTACTATACGATACTACTGAAGTCACTGCGACTTCAGAAAAGGTTTCTGCACTACTTTGATAAGACTTTTACACTCTGGAATTGAAGCCATGTCGAGGGTCACTTCAAAGTTGAACTCCTAAAAATCACGCAATTTCTGAGTGGGCTAGCATGAAAGGAGCCTTAAAATAGGTAAGCACTATAAGAAAATCAGGTGAACAATGGCCCAGTTTTCCTCGATGTTTCACAGCAAGTCAGAACCAAGGATGGAAATAATGTACAAAAATTCTTGTATGACAAAGGCTTTTTTTTTTGTTGTTTATGGTTTCTGACCACCAGCAGTCTTTTGTATGTTTTCTTACGAAAACAGTACACATTAAAAAGGAAAAATACTTTGTTCTGTTCCTGTACACAAAAACTTTTGGAGTTAATCCCTTCGGAAAAGTTATTTTGGAAAGTCTGAATTGGTTGTCGAAAGTTGTGTACACCTTACAGTTGTGTAAATCAAACGATTGTGCGTTGTACGGGATTTTTCATAGTGTGTACCCAGCTTTATAGTGATCATGCAAAATAGATCAAATATTTAATACAGTGCCTTGCAAAAGTATGCCCCCTTGGCATTCTTCGTGTTTTGTTGCCTCACAACCTGGAATTAACATGGATTGTTTGAGGATTTGCATCATCATTGCATCATTTAATTTACAGCACATGCCCACAACAAATGGGACAAAATAACAGAAAAAGTAAATGTGCATAACTATTCACCCCCAAGTCAATACTTTGTAGAGCCACCTTTTGCAGCTATTACAGCTTCAAGTCGCTTTGGATAAGTCTCTAGGAGCGTTCCACATCTTACCACTGGGATTTTTGCCCATTCCTCCTTGCAAAACTGCTCCAGCTCCTTCAAGTTGGATGGTTGGTTTGCGCTTGTGAACCGCAATGTAAGTCTGACCACAGATTTTATATTGTATTGAGGTCTGGGCTTTAACTAGGCCATTCCAACACATTCCAAACAGAAAAAGAAAGACCAAGGAAAAGAACAAACACAAGGAGGGGGAGACACAACATCAAGAAGGCCCACCCACTCCAGGCAAACAAGAAGCCAACGGAATTGACACAGGAGTTCCAGGACACTTTCCAAAATGTGTTAATCTCTGAAAGGCCTCTCTTACACTTGCAATAAATTTCCTTGATCTCTAAAGGACTGTCTTTTGCTCCACAATCACATTTTTAGTACCTTACTAGAGGTCAACAGATTTATACGCAATATTGTTTGGAGGAAACATTTTCCTTCTGTCGACTTAACTGAAAACATCCAGGAAGGTGTCTCACAGGAGGCAACTCTTAATTTCCAGGATCAAACTGCTATATCTATCCTGGAAAAGCTTCAGTCGGAGTCCACAGGAGGTATGTTTGGTACCGAAAAGGACTGTGTATGTAGTGTAGACATGGGCGTCTGCAGAACTTTTTCAGGGGGGGCATCATTTTAGGGTCACCCATGCCCCGTCCCTTTTCGACAATGTCATTATGGTCAGAGACTGCAGACGTAGACCAACATGCCTTCTTACCAGACCCAGTGAAAACTACAGCAGTGATCCCTCTGGCTGGACGATCGATCACTCTGTGTCCCCCGGGGGAGACTCTGGTCAGTAAGGTAGCATGTCTCTACCCTGGTCTCTCCATCTTCCCCTCTGCACATTCCTCATTCTTTGTCCTGTAGCACTCTCTCCCACAGCTTTTTTTTCCAGGCTGCAGTCTCTCAATCTCTCTTGATCGAGCTGTAGCCTCCTCCCTGTGGAAAATGGGGCTGCCGATCTTTGGGACTACATGTCCTATGATGTTCTCCTCTCCTAGTCTCCTTTGAGCGGCCCTCAGTTATGGCCAATAGGGAAGGAACAGAGCAGGCAGGAAGCCCCGATATCGATGCAACTGTGCTGAATTTAAGATTTGATCCTCAATTCCGGGGGGAGGGGGAGGCACTTGACACCCCTTGCCCCTACCTGCGGACACCCATGAGGGTAGACAGATATTTTTACCCAGTCAACTCCAGAAATGCAGCTATAGACACTTTTCAAGCCTTGGTAGAGCAGGATCTATATAATCCAACTTTCGGATAGAGTGGCGGCTCAGCCTATCCAAAATAAGGACAATCTCACTAAATCAGAAAGATGCTATTGTCGGTCTCAAATCACGCGCTGATCTAGTGATAAAAGAGGCAGAAAAGAGGGGCTCAGTCGTCATTCTAAACGCAAGTGATTATAAGGAAGAGGCTTTGCGCCAGTTGCAAGACACCTCCACCAACCGAATTTTGGATGGGGATCCCACTCCTGTTTTCAGACAGCAAATGGCCAATCTTCTGGACACAGGTGTGGAGATAGGGGTATGTGACAGAGCATCTTATGGTCAATTCACCTATAGTCCCCATTTTCCATCATATGCCCAAACTCCACAAGAACATAGGTCCGGTACAATGTAGACCAATAGTGGCAGGTATCGGTTCCCTTTTTAAGCGTTTGGGTCATTGGTTAGACCAGTATCTTCAACAATTGGTAGTAAGACTACCTAGCTATATCAAGGACACTACATCAGTGTTGCCATCTTTACAGGAAGTAGTGTGAAAAGAAGAGTACCAGTGGCTCACCATGGATGTGAAGTCACTATATTCCTGTATTCCACACAATCTTGCAATCAAAGCCTTAGATCATCTGACATGCTACAGCACTTACGACACCAACATGAGAGAGTTCATAATTATGGCAGTTGAATTTCTGCTCAGCCGTAATCATTTTATGTTTGATTGAGTCTTATCTGCAATGTAGGGAAGCCTCGATGGGGGCCCGTTTTTCACCATCCCTAGCGAACCTGTACATGGGCTGGTGGGAGGAGAGTTTTCTCTTCTCCCAACACAACCCATGTGCAGGTTCTATAGTTAGTTACGGTCGCTACATAGATGACCTTCTGATTGTATGGGATGGCGCCCTTGCGGACTGTGTCACCTTTGTATCCTTAGCAAACAAAAATCTCAATTTAGAATTCAGTTTTGATAGTCAGAAGGATGCCATTAACTTCTTAGATCTTACTTTAACAGGCTGTGCAGTCCAGGGTTACAACATGTACCTATCGTAATGATCCATCCCGATGGGGGAGTTCACCAGGGCCAGATGTAACTGCTCTACTGAGAAAGGTTTTAACAAGGAGTGCAACATTATAGCCTCACGACTCCATTCACGAGAATACGATAAATGAAATATAGATAGAGCAGCCCGTCTGGCCATGGAGAAAAATAGAATCATCCTCTTGGGAAATGCTGGTCGCAAAAATAGTTATAGCAATAGTAGCATCGTAGATAAATACTTACCAATACTTTCCACTGATGGAGAATTGGCACCAAGTTGGGCTGCAGGTTTTCAAGCCACCATGCTAAAACGCTAGGAGGCCTTCGGTCTCCAAGTTTGTTTGCATCACAGCAACAAAAAAAAAAAAAAAAAAAAACTTGAATACTGTGGGCTCTAACATTTGAGGGAATAACGCATGCGGTTTCTGTAGTAGACACTCCAGACAACACAAGACAGTAATTTCAAGTGCCACAGGATGAGAATTCACTATTCGTGAATATATCAACTGTGGCACCAGTATTTTTCCTCATTAAAAGATTCTCTTATAGAGCTTTTAATATATGTACTTTTTTTTTTTTTACATGTCAAGATTTTTGTCTTGTATGTTTTGTATTTCAAGTGTTGTATTATAGCTAGACTATTTGCTTTTCATTTGTCATCTACACAGCTGTTGACAATTTGTAACCAATCACCTGATTTTAATCAAACACATTGTTGATTGGAGAGGAGCAGTAGTCATGTGAGTCTTTTATGTATAAATGTTCATGCTTTTTAACATACATGAGTGCTGTGAACAAGGCTTATCGCCGAAACGAGTCTGCTGCTGACTGTACTCACTGTGAAGGCTTCAAAATAAATACGCTTGATGTTATGGATTTGCCAGCTGCTTCTTTTACTTGATTCCAACACAGCTACATGTTTCCCCTTAAACTAAAGTGTTGCTTTAACAGTACGTTTAGGGTCATTGTCCTGCTGGAAGGAGAACCTCCGTCCTAGCCTCAAATCACACAGAGTGGTACAGGTTTTGCTCAAGAATACCCCTGTATTTAGTACCACCCATCTTTCCCTCAACTCTGACCAGTTTCCCAGTCCCGACTGCTGAAACACATCCCCACAGCATTATGCTGCCACCACCATCTTTCACTGTGGGGATGGTGTTCTTTGGGTGATGTGATGTATTTGCATCAGACATAGCCTTTTCTTTGATGGCCAAAAAGTTCAATTTTAGTCTCATCAGACCAGAGCACCTTCCTCCATACATACATGGGTGTCTCCTACATGCATTTTCCAAAACTCAAGACGCCATTTTGTTTTTTGCTGAACGTAATGGCTTTCTTCTGGCCACTCTGCCATAAAGCCCAACTCTATGAAGAGTACGGCTTATTGTCATCCTATGTACAGATATTCCAGTCTCTGCTGTGGAACTCTGCAGCTCCTCCAGGGTTACCTTATTCTCTGTGATGCCTCTCTGATTAATGCTCTCCTTCCCCGGTCCGTGAGTTTTAGTGTGCGGCTGTCTCTTGGCAAGTTAGCTCTTGTGCCATGTTCTTTCCATTTGGTTATGATAGATTTGATGGTGCTCCTAGGGATCAGCGAAGATTTGGATTTTTTTTTTTTTTTTTAAACCTAACCCTGACTTGTACTTCTCAACAACATTGTCCTTACTTGTTTGGAGTGTTCCTTGGTCTTCATGGTAATGTTTGGTTAGTGGTGCCTCTTGCTTAGGTGTTGCAGCCTCTGGGGCCTTTCAAAAAGGTGTGTATATGCAATGACAGATTGCACACAGGTGGACATCATTTCACTAATTATATGACTTCTGAAGGTAATTGGTTGCACCAGAGCTTTTTATGGGCTTCATAACAAAGGGGGTGAATACATACGCAGATGCCAATTATCTTTTTTAATTTCTGATAAATAGTTTTATGTATAAGTTTTTCTAATTTTATTTCACCAACTTAGATGATTGTGTTCTGATCCATCACATATAACTCAGATTAAAAAAACATTGAACTAAAGGCTGTAATGGGGTGGATACTTTTGCAAGGCAATATATCTACAGTGGGGACGGAAAGTATTCAGACTCCCTTAAAATGTTGCACTCTGTTATATTGCAGCCATTTGCTAAAATCATTTGAGTTCATTTTTTTCCCCTCATTAATGCACACACAGCACCCCATATTGATAGAAAAACAGAATTGTTGACATTTTTGCAGATTTATTAAAAAAGAAAAAAACTGAAATATCACATGGACCTAAGTATTCACACCCTTTGCTCAGTATTTAGTAGAAGCACCCTTTTGATCTAATAAAGCCATGAGTCTTTTTGGGAAAGATATAAGTTTTTCACACCTGGATTTGGGGATCCTCTGCCATTTCTCCTTGCAGATCCTCTCCAGTTCTGTCAGGTTGGATGGTAAACATTGGTGGACAGCCATTTTTAGGTATCTCCAGAGATGCTCAATTGGGTTTAAGTCAGGGCTCTGGCTGGGCCAGTCAAGTACAGTCATGGAGTTGTTGTGAAGCCACTCCTTTGTTATTTTAGCTGTGTGCTTAGGGTCATAGTCTTGTTGGAAGGTAAACCTTCGGCCCAGTCTGAGGTCCTGAGCACTGTGGAGAAGGTTTTTGTCTAGGATATCCCTGTACTTGGCCACATTCATCTTTCCTTCGAGTGCAACCAGTCGCCCTGTCCCTGCAGCTGAAAAACACTCCCACAGCATGATGCTGCCACCACCATGCTTCACTGTTGGGACTGTATTTGACAAGTGATGAGCAGTGCCTGATTTTCTCCACACATACTGCTTAGAATTAAGGCCAAAAAGTTCTATATTGGTCTCATCAGACCAAAGAATCTTAATTCTCCCCATTTTGGAGTCCTTCAGGTGTTTTAACAAACTCCATGCAGGCTTTCATGTGTCTTGCACTGAGGAGAGGCTTCCGTCAGACCACGTTGCCATAAAGCCCCGACTGGCGGAGGGTTGCAGTGATGGTTGACTTTCTACAACGTTCTCCCAGCTCTCGACTGCATCTCTGGAGCTCAGCCACAGTGATCTTTGGCTTCTTCTTTACCTCTCTCACCAAGGCTCTTCTCCCCTGATAGCTCAGTTTGGCCAGACGGCCAGCTCTAGGAAGGGTTTTGGTCATCCCAAAGTCTTCCATTCAAGGTCTTATGGAGGCCACTGTGCTCTTAGGAACCTGAAGTGCAGCAGAAATTTTTTTGTAACCTTGGCCAGACCTGTGCCTTGCCACAATTCTGTCTTGGAACTCTTCAGGCAGTTCCTTTGACCCCATGATTCTCATTTGCTCTGACATGAGCTGTAAAGTCTTATATAGACAGTGAACACTGACTACAGATGTTGCAACCTGATTGTACAATCTTCTTTAGGTTTTCCAACCACCATATACTGTGAGGGTCTACCTGACTGGATACAAACCCAACTGATTGTTAAGCTATTTATTAAAATACTACACTATTGGAGGATCCTTTTTCCCTCTTTCTTCCTTTTTGAATGAGTGATACATCACTGCGGAGGAGGCGACCTGGCGTCCAGTATAGTTACTGCAGGGATGGATGGACCCCTGATGGCTTAATATCTGTGTTCACATAATTGTGCCAGAGAAGTAAGAGTGGAAGACCCCCTGGTGGTAGAGAACAAGATAAACAGCAAAATTCCCATAGTTTGATGCGATTTAACAAAGGTGAGTTCTGAGAGCCCAGATTTGGATCGTCCTGATTATTTTTATTCTCTTCTATGTGTGGGAACCAGCTTTTTCCATATATACACTTAGACATCTTTTTGATTTACTATTTGAGAGACTTTTCACACCCGAATTGATGAGATTATGCATGCGTTTTATAGTATTTAGAATTGCTATATGCTCTATTACATCATTTAGAATTGCTACTAGTGACTTACTCCGTGTTGCCTAAAATTATTTATATATTTAGTTTACTTTTTATATATTACACATTTGCGCAGGATCATTATGTAATTTATTCACAAATGGGCTTGCTGGAAAACTTTAGTTTGATCAGTGCTTAGGCAAATAGGCTGTAGTGCTGATCAGTGTATTCTGACAGCAGAGTCATCCAATTGACTCCTCCACTATCAGAATACTATGACGCAGCAGGGAAGATTTCCACATCTATCTTGAATGAGTGGATGGGGGCATTTTGTGAAGGAATAAATGGAGCCATATATGGCCAGCTTTAGTATAGAGCCACATCAGTACACCCATCAGTTTATTGCAGTTATTGATAAGTTGCTTGCTGGCTGCCTTCCTGGGTAACTTCTGAGCTATCCAATTTCCAGTGATGGATATACTGGTTTGAGGAGTGATTAGCATTTTAAGGATGACATTTGCTGGAGACAGAGGAACCCGAAAGAGGAAGGGGAATGGATGGAAAGCAACTGTGAAAGGCAGAACAGTCAGCTAAAAATTAGAGGTAGCAAGGGTTGCCTTAAAGGATAAGTTCACCTTGTGTGACATGTTACAGATTCACCAGACCCTGGTCTGACAGCTAGTGGACTCCTCCCATTTACAGTGTTCTGTGAATGGGAAAACTACAAGGTCCCACTGCCTTTGTGGCTGTTGGCTTTTAGTTCTTAATAACCTACGGCGCTAGAGCACTGTAGTAGTTCGTTCATGCTTCTGGTCACAGTGTAACTGCCTGGTTGTATTGAAAGTATGGCCAGACAGATAGACAGTTTTCAGGACTGTGGCATTACACCCATAATTTGCTGATTGCAGGCCAATTACAAAAAATAATAAAATGCATTTTTTTTACACGCAAAAAAAGGCGATTTTTTTTTTTTTTTTCTAAAGGTGAACTTTATCCTTTAAAACTTCGGCCAGCACTCCCACTAACATATGGCCTCAATATATGTAAAGTGATTAAAAGATTTAATTGATTAAGCCTGGGTTCACAGCGCTGCAGGTGGGAGACCCGGATGTGATTCACACCGCACTGCAGTGCAAATCACATCCGATCTCTGTGCGATGCGAGTTCAGCCATACAGATACAAACTTGCACAGGACCCTTTTTATGGTCCGCAGCAGAATCGGATCGCATGGGTGTTCACACCATGCGATCCGATTCCTGTCCGAGTTTGCAGATCGCACTGCGATATGCAGACTGATCTGGGGGTGTCATTAAGATTTCATTGACACTCCCAGCAGTCCGCATAGGGCAGTGTGAACTGCCGGCGGGAGGCATGCGATGCGGGGAAAACGGCAGTGTGAACCCAGCCTTAAAGATAAAGAAGCTGCACACTCAGGAAGTGATTAAATCAGCTACTAAAAGTGCTTTAAAACAAACAAAAAAAAAACCCCCAATAAAAACACAGGATTTAATATCACTTTAAACAAAGCTGGACATTGCCAACCCATGTGGTCAGCTCATACTGACAGCGTAGAGTTTCCTGATAATACAGGAATCAGGGATTACAACTATGCTGTATGCATGGATACACTGACAACTGTGTAGACATTACAGAAGTTTGCCCAGGACACAAAATTACTTTTTCTAATGCTTCCAACCAAAGAGATATAATACTGTATGCCTTGCAAAAATAATAATGGATTACTGATTAATCAGACTGCAGAAAACCATATGTAATACAACATATTTCTGGGCCAATACAAAGCAATACTGATTTTTATCTTTTTTCCCCCTCCGGAAATATTAATTTGCACAAATTCGTTTTCTAGAACAGATGTAGAATCTGATGAACAACTTATTGGAAAGTCTAAAATATTTTTAAAATAGTGTGGGCAAAGCAAATAAACATAATATACCTGTAATGAAAGTCTAGTACATTTGTAATGCAATCTTTTCAATGCTTCAAATGTAGGATACTTTTATGAAGAAAGGTTTCAAAAGCATGGGTTGAGTTTAGGGCCGAAACTACTAATCGATAACTAATAGATTATGAAAATAGTAATCGATTAATTTCATAATTGATTAATCGGCCACTAACATAATGGGGTTAAAAAAACCTAAAATTAGCCCTTTAGAGTACAAAAAGAGCAAATCGCTAATGTAAATATTACTTATCACTGTCCCATAGTAAAAAATAAACCCCTTACAGTAGCAATTATTTGCTCTTTTTGTACCAATGTTATTTTTTTTAACCCCATTATGTTACGAAACCTCAGGCCTGGGTCACACCTCTGTGTTTTTTGGTGCTTTTTTCAGAAACACACTACAGTTCATTTACATGGTTTCCTATGGGACACGTTCACATCCATGATTTTTTCAGCTGCTGCGTATTTGGAAAAGACAAGGACTTTTTTTTTTTATGCAAAACGGTACTATTTTGTTTTTTTGGTTCAATATACTTCAACGGAGGGGCTGCAGAAAAGCCAAAAAAGCATGTAATAATGAGTTTTTGCAGCAATTTGAGTTTTTTTTAGTCTGCCCAACAACAAATTGGCAAAAAAAAAAAAAAAAAATGTAAAAATGTAAAATCGCAGCAAAATTACATTTTTTATTTCTATTTTAAGGTTATTAACCGATTAATCAAAACAATAATCGGCCAACTAATCGATTATAAAAATAATCGTTAGTTGCAGCCCTAGTTGAATTGTATCACAAAGGGTTATGTAGGGCAGTGTTTCTCAACTCCAGTCCTCAATGCACCACAACTGGTCATGTTTTCAGGCTTTCCATGTAGGGTATTAGGCAAATTCAAAGCAGGGACTGACATCCAAACACAGGCAGTGGTACAGTTTATCATAGCTTAAAGCTGGCCAGACATTATACAATTGCCTTTAGATCTACCTTCTGCCTGCCTGATTGTATACAAATTGAGAGTGTTTTTAGGTTTAACCTCATATTTGGTTTTGGTAAAGGAAAATTGTATACTGTATGGCCAGCCTAACGGCTGGTTCACACCACATTTTCTGTGTTGCAGATGCATATTAGCATTTGTGTTTTTGATGCGTTTCAGTGCGATTTTTCCCTTTTATTCTTCCACTCAGTTCAGGACGAGTGTGTGTGTGGGTGCATTTTTGTTGTTTTTTTTCCCAAACTCCATACAGGTGAAAAAAAAAAAAAAGAAAAAAGTAGCATGTTCTACTTTTGTTGACTGCACTGGACTGGTGTGGATTAGGGCCCATTAGAATCTGCATTTTGGATGCAGGTTAAAAAAACACAGGACTGCATCTGGTGCAAATCTGCCCTAATACCACAGTACATATTTTGTTTCCAGATCAAAGTAAATAAAGCTTCCCGTCTACAATTGGATTATTTTATTCTACTGAACAGAAAAAAAGTGTTGAAAAGCCAGTGCCAAGGGACAAATTATTTCTATTATCTAGAAGGTTTCAGCTTGATTCATTCATTTCTGACACATGCAAAGTGGTACTGCCCCATAATAAAACATTCCCCATGGCCACTTAAGGTTTGGTTGTGTTTTAGGTGGAAAACTTTTCAAAATCCAATAAAGATCTTTGCAGAACTATCAAAGATGGCTGCTCAAGACTTCAAATGTGAGGGGTTATAAATACACAGGCTAAAAGACAGCTTGATCTGCACTCATATTACTTTAATAAAAACTTGACAAATCTACCACACATTGGGGTGGTTTTTAAGAAAGGTAAAACTACTTTGCATTACAAGTGCACATGGAAGTGCAGTCACAGGCTGTAGATTTGAGGGGGAAGAACTGAACTGGGGGGGGGGGGGGAAGAACTGAACTGAGGGGGGGGAAGAACTGAACTGGGGGGGGGGGAAGAACTGAACGGAGGGGGGGAAGAACTGAACTGAGGGGGGGGAAGAACTGAACTGAGGGGGGGAAGAACTGAACTGAGGGGGGGGAAGAACTGAACTGAGGGGGGGGAAGAACTGAACTGAGGGGGGGAAGAACTGAACTGAGGGGGGAAGAACTGCTGATTTTATCATCCAATCATGTTTCCTTGCATGTCCCATTCAGATCTACAGCAACTGCACTTACAAGTGCACTTGTAGTGCAAAGTGGATTTGTCTTTAGTAAATAACCCCCACACATTCAATACTTTGTACAGAACTCTATTATGTTGCATTAACCTTTGATGCAACAAAGTCTGATTAGGTGTTACTGGTATTAGACCATATATGTATTCATTTACCATACACAGGTTGAATAAGCTGAACTCCAGGCAGAAAACTAATAAAAAATGTAATTATATGCATGGCCAAACTGATTTACCCATTGAAGATTTTACAGTCCTGTAAATTAGGCACACCATCAAGATAGTACAAGTCAGGTTTTGCTGACCACATGGCAGTTAAAGCGGAAATTTACTCTCTCAATCCATAGTAACCATTTTAATCCTTATGCTACATATTTGTAAAGAGATAGGATAGGAAGTTATGGTATATTGACTTACTTTACATTTTTTTCCCTTATATTTCTTCAGTTGCTTCCTGGTTAGGCAGATGGATTCCAAGTAGTAACTGCTACATGAATCATCTGCCCTTACCCAAGATGGCCGTGGCTAAGTGGGGTGTTTTTTAAAGCGCTTTCTCAACAAAAATCATGGAGACAGATGAATGGGCGAGTTTTCTTTGAACATTAAAAGTTAATTAAATCCTATTTGAGGGCTGCAAACCAAAAATGCTGTTAATTAGGTTCCGCTTTCATATAGCTTGGTTAAAGAAAAATCATAATCTTGCAACAAGCCTACAAAAGGGATCAGTGGCACACTGAAGGTCACCACTCTGCTTTATTCTCCTGTTTACAAGTTTTTACACAGTTCTGTGCAAATCAATACAGCCTGACTGGGTCTGAGAGCTGCTGTGTAGGGGATTATATTAGGCTTATATCAGTCAATGAAGACCATTGATTACTCATATAAAAGTGGTCATGTTACTTCGCTTAGAATTGGGAAAGTAAAAGCTCACTTTAAAATTTTTGTGTAAAAAAAAAAAAAAAACACAGTACTTTAATGTGGTTTCTGTGAATTAAGACCCACGGTTGTTCTTTTAAATGTAATACATACACACAAAATAATCTGACACAAAAAAACATTTTAAACAGATTTAAAAGTAAAATTCATCCAAGATGTATGAAGATTTCATGTGAAAGTTAAACAATTTTACATGGAATGAAAAATTAATACATCATAACAGAAGGCGAGTTATGCAATCATAAAAAAACAAACACACAAAAAAGTATACACAGTCTGCTAGTAAGAGCAGATAATCTAGGGAATTGCAATTATCTGGTCATATACATACTTTTAGGGGGTCCACGCTTAAAAAAAAAAAAAAAAAAAAATGCTGTGCGTCAATCATTCACCCATGCGCAACAATTCTTCACTGTAATTTGCTTAATAAGTTTATTTCCTAGGGTCAGCAGAGGTATTAAGTGGAAGTAATTCAGTATTCTTTCTGTAATACCTCCATCAGAAAAAATACTGCATCCTCACCACTAGATGGCGCTGATGATTCATGAAGTTAATATATTATGCACATTGCCTTGAAGATTCGTTGCGCTTGTGCAAATGATTGATACATTGGCAAAACAAAATTTTTAATACATGGACCCCTGGATCTTCTGTGCCAACTCACAACAACTATTAAAATTGTAAACAAATATTTCTATCGATGTCTAAAGCTAAAACCCAAAGTGACTTAAAAGGTGCTTGCCAACGCTCACATTCTATACAAACATTGTACACGAGCTGTGTTCAGTCACAGAATTACTGCCCACATTAAAACCTTCACTGAACAACATTTAAAAAGAAACTGGGGAAGCTTCAAGCCTCTCTGAAATTCATTCTTTCACAAAAAACACATCTTATTTCATCAAACGCACCCCTACATAGGAAGTTTAAAGTGGAACTATGGCCAGGCCATGGCAATTCAAATCTATACTTGCTTACTCCTAAGAAGCAGTAAAACAAGCCCTCACTGATCTCTGAAGCTGCAGACAATGTGGAACAAATCATCCTACTTCTATGGGAAAATTAAAGTGTAGATGCAGACACTGTTAAGCTATTAATCCTCAAATTTTACAGCATAATCACTTTCATTTTGTCATAGTAGCAGCTTTTTTTGTGAAGCTAAATTGTTCCATAGGGTCTGCAGGTTTCGAGGTTAGTGAGGGTTATGTGAATTTTTACCCTTAGGCTGACCAAAGTTGTACTTTAAGGCTACATGCACACAAGTTTTTTTTGCCCAACAGCATCAAATCCTGGCTTTCATCCACGAGAGGTTTAAACAGTGACTGGACACTGTACCAAGTGGTACTTATGTTTATGGACTATATGCCTTCAGGGGCATAGGCTCCGAATGCAGAATTCCCGATCGCATCCAACCCTAAATGTGAGTTTCACTCAATACAATGTCCAGCCACCACATATTTCAGCTTGTCAAAGATTGACAGGCTGCTGGCAGAAGGGTTGGAACCTGCCCTCCGAGCAGCCAAAAATCCTGGGATTCGATGCTGATGGGCATTGCCCATGTGCATGAGGCCTAAGTTCAGATTGCTCTCTATAAGGCTGTCATCGGTTATCTCCCTGAACAATGAGCAAGGTGAACCCCCCCACCCAAAAAAAAAAAAAATTGGACACGTTTGGTAAACCTCCCTATGCACCCATTGACTCAAGGTGGGCCCATTGCCCCTTGTAGGTCATAAACAGATCTGACTGCTACAAACTATGGCCACTGAGTTATGATTACCATGCTTGGTCTATATCACTATAGGCAGTCATTCCCACTGTAAAGGTTTTAGCATAAGCAACCTGCACAGGAGGCACATCACAGTTTATACAATTAAACATAAACAGCGAGTAGCATAGTGTGTACGCTGTCCTAATGTTCGAATTCTAATATATACTAAAAATAGACTTTATTTTTCTCTTAAATATCTGGTATGTTAGAAGATTTCTGCAGAAAGAATTCAAACAAAAATTGCATAAAAATAGCCGACCTTAAACATGCTCATATTTATTCTAACAACCATCTGCATAACAATTTCTTTTAAGACAACTTTTTTTTTTCGGCTTTACTTTTTAATAGTCACAGTTATAGTATTTTAAGTCTATCTAGCTAGAATATTAAATTTTATCTAGTTTTTCCATATTTGCACTGCTAAAACCAGCACAAAAAGACATTACTGCCAACAACGTACTGGCGATATTAAACTTGTTTTTTTTTTTTTATAAAAACATTGCCTTCTAATACATTAGTACTAATGTGGTCATGTATGTAGTTTGTTCACCAAGAACATCTACTGGGCAGTATATGTAGTGTAACATTTGCAACAAGTGAACCCTTTCCAATAGGCATGCCTAAATTGTTTTTGTCCCCCCATACTAATAAAGTTACATGTCAGATTGTCTGTTAATAAACAATCCATTCATGGCAATTCTGTGATAAATAGCTTTAAAAAGAAAAAAAAACAAAGAAAAAACAAAACAAAAAATTAAATACTGCTTATTAGTGGCATTTGGTGTGCTGCTTAAATCATTAACAACATGTGCACGGATAAAAGTCATTTTTTCACTCTGAAGTCAAGACTTAAAGTGGAGTTCCTCCCATTTAAAAGTCAGCAGCTACAAAAAAAGTGTAGCTGGTGACTTTTAATAATCATACACTTACCTGTCCCTGCGCACGAAGCCCCGCTCCTCTCTGCCCGGCATGCTAACTGTGGCTTCACAGCCAGGTGTCCACTGTGCATGCGCGAGCCACGTGCTGTTAGGCTGGATTCACACCTATGCGTTTTTAGTGCTTTTTGTATTTTGCAGATTTGCACTACAGAACGTGTTCCATAGGAGACCATGTTAAATGGATTGTAGTGCAAATCTGCAAAATGCACAGGGGTGAATCCAGCCTTAATGGCCGGGGCAATCTTCTGGGACTTGTGACGTGTTTCAGAAGATTGGAGGGAGGGGTGATCTTCCTTCCAGTGCCGCAGTGCCAGGGGAGGAAGTGGGAGCTGGATGCCTGTAAAAACAGGGTACCCCCCCCCCCCACCCCAAAAAAATGACAAGCCAAATGTGGCATGTCAGGGTGTCACCAACACTTTTTGAGTGGAACTCCGCTTTAATATGATTATACACAATCATGGTGATGACAAGTCAGGTATGGTGTGGACACTACGTTTTTTTTACTAAAGGTAAATATACTGTTCACATTGCAAAGGAAGTTGCCCTAGAGTTTAGTGAACGAGGTGAAACGCTGCTCAGTTGCATTATCCAACCACATGCCAACAATAATGCTGTTTATTTTCCTTGCACGGATTGGGTATACTTTGCAAAGTAAAACTGCAACACTAGGTGCTTTGGGGAAAATTTCCTTGTGGAGTGGAATTTCATTTACAAAGTGAAAAGTGTATTTGCCTTTAATAAAATCAAGCCGTGCCACATTCTCCAGCATGACCATCTCCATAAGGTACAGATTACTCTGGTCCTACAAAGGGTATTCCTTAAGGGCCCATTCATTCTATCTTTTAGTGTGCGGGCTGGTGTCCATTTTGTTGAGGGATGTGGGGCGATACAGGCTTATGGTGCATCACATAGTTTACTTTTTTTTTTAAATGTTGTGTACAAATGTACTTGCTATTCAGGTCTTTGTACAGCAGTGCAGTGTGATGTGCTGCCCGACCTGTGGTGCCATCCCACGTGCTGCAGAAAAATGCATCGTATAATTTGTACATCACACCTGTGTTGTGCAATTTAAATTGCCCTTGTAGTGACTGGTGTTGATCAGGTGCAGAAAAGCACCAATCATCGCACACAGTGTATCAGGCCCTAAGAGACCACAGAGAGAACTTCAGTACAGTATTCTGCACCTAATGAAAAATGACATTCTGTTGGGTTCACCATGTGTGCTTCATACATAAACAGAGAACAAAGACGAGGCTCTACAATACTGCACTTCTAGATTAACTCTGGAAGACACTGCCTAGCTAACCAATCTAAGACAAACAGCAGCAGGAGAACTATTCACACATTCACAACTAATCCAGCCATAGTTTTACATACTGCTCTAATAATAAACACTTCCAGACAAGATGGAGAAACAAACGTCAACCAGACAACACATACAAAAGACACAAAATGGAGATGCCATAAGAGACGTGTCTCTTGGGCTTCTGAATAATGCTGGTGAATTGTCTCATTGCACAGAGATTGCACACCAGATGAGATGGCAATAGAAAGCCATAAAGGCTGGAGTGGAGTTCATGTAAACAAGCACAAGCAGAAAGGAGAGGACCAACATCCTGTGCACCTTCATTACATCGTCCCTACATGACCTCCTGTGTGAAATTAGTGTTTCCATTGCACTATGAAGAGTTTTGGTAAACACAGGTGGCAAGTAGATTTATTCCAGGACTCCACAATCCAGTTGAAGAACTTATCCATTGTTAAAATACCAAAACAGGAAAAATGAAAGAGGTCACAGGCTACCCCTCTCCTACTCTGTAGCAGCACAATTCATATTCAAGAGTTGGCTCAGATTATTCTGAAAAAGATTCCATTTTGAGGAAACTAATGTTGTCACCCAGGTTCTGGGCCAAAAAAACAAAACTCAAATCTTCTAAATCCATGTGTAGAACCTCCTATAACGTAGGACCCGACCAAGGTTTCCGTTGCAAGAATCCAGAATCCATGCCTGAGACTTCTTTTTTCTCAAATGAGAGAAACAAACGAAGTAGATTGTCTGGCCATTCACGGATTCAGATATCTTGGTGCCAAGTGCACATCACATTGACAGCAAACTCCATGATGGCATATCAGGCCTTGCCTTGGCTGCGAATCCTATTTACAGACAAAGGTAACCTGTCCAGTCCTAAAAGAGATACAGTGTAAAAATTATAAACATAAAAACATTTAAATTAACAGTTTTTACAGTGACATCACCAAATCTCACAAAACTAGCAGCAGTGCCATGACAAGGACAACTAGAGCCCAGGGCGAACATGCCAAACTGCATTCAGTGTACTATGTAGGTACAGTCAACATTTAAGATTTCTTGGCCATTTTTCAGAGAATATGAATAACACAAAAACATTTTTTTCACTAACGGTTAGTGTTTGGCTGAAGCCATTTATTATCAATCAACTGTTTACTCTTTAAATCATAATGACAACAGAAATCACAACGGGGATTGAAGGCGTCAGGGAGAAAATCGCCAACTAAAAAGTATCTGGACCCAATCAGATGCAGCCGCTGTTCAGGTATTTTGACAGCCAGTAGGGGTGGCTCTCAAAATACAATACAATGCACAGTATGGATTGAGGCAAGCTGAAAAAAAATAAAAAATAAATAAAAAGTGTATGGCCAGCTTTAGATATTAAGGAGCGCTGGCTCCACCTGGTGGTCAACCTTAGAGCTACATTTTTTAAATCCGAAATAAAACGTATTGGTTGCACTAGGTTTAAAGTATAACTAAAAAAGGCAAAACTTTACTTTTTAGTTTTGGATAGAGTAGAGAGATATTAGAAGACTTGTCAGTTTTTTTTATTGCCGTCTGTGGAGATTCAGCCTCTCCATTTGTCCCGTTTATCATTATCATTGAAAGTAAAAGTAAGGCTGCGTTTACACTAAAGCGGCTCACAGTTGGGGTCCGGTGCGTCTATTCACTGGTCCAGGTCCGATTTCAGCCTGAATTATTGGCCGAATTGGGGCCTGAAATGGACCAAAAAATGCACAGGAATCCTGGGCAATTCACACCGGAGCGGCTGCGGAGATGTGTGAACCAGCTCCTTAAAGAGCCAGTCAGCCAATCTCCTGCTACGCTAATTGGATGTGGGGAAACAGGCAACCAATTCGCAATAGTGAGAATCCAGCCTAAAATAAAGTAGTAGAGGGGAAATCTTCCAATGTAGTCACTATTTCCTGTGACCTGGGGGTCCCCAAGGAATTCCCTTAATTGGCAGGGAATTCCACTCACTTCCTGTTTGGATATAGGACAGGAAGTGAAGGCAAATCTCCCCAATAGGATACAGATGGTGAAAAAAAAAAATTTGACGGGATATTGCTCTGGTGTTTGGTGACAATAGCCTTATTTTTATTAAAGTGTTACTAAACCTAGTAATATGAAAATGGTTCACCTTCACGCAGACCGCCCCCCCCCCGCCCCCCCCCCCCCGTGCCCACAGCTTATAGCTCTTTTTACATTAAAATACTGCCACTAGATACCTTTTTGGCTGATCTGTATACCACAGTCACATGATAAACCTGAATGTTGAGCGTTCAGGTAGAAGATTTCCACTATAGCCTGTGTCCTCATGCTGTTATGGGAGGCGGATCCATCCACGAATCAAGATGCGACATCCCACCCACACTGTTTTTAGTTTCTGGGCACGGAGGAGTATCATGTGATCTGACTAGCTCTGAACAAGGAAATGTTCTCTCCAGCAATAGTGACCCAACTGAGCATGTGCAGCAGTAATACCCTCACTGTCTTATCTGGCCTTGCCATGAGATCCTGCAGGAGGGGAGATCTGTCCATAGAGGATCAAAGAGCCTTTTTGCACAACGCAGAGGATTAACCCCTTAAGTTCCATATCAAGTACAAAAAGCATGCTATTCTGCACATACAGATTTTACTGTTGTGGGTTTAGTAACACTTTAATGAAAAAAAAGTAAATGGGTCTATCCACATAATGTAACAAGTATACATTTGCAAAAAATTAACACTATACATTTTTTGGTATTAACATTTTGCTTCCCAGCAAGTTTTCTGGGGCAAGCAAGAGTGCGATTCCCAGTTTTCATTCATGCATTCAGTCCTCTTACTCCTTCAGTGATTCTTACCAAACGCACGGATGAGCTCAGCTTGTATAGCCCACGTAAACTTCTTCACCAAGCAGAGTGTGGTGAGGCCAGCAAACAGAATGTTATACAAGAATATCAGGTAAAAGTTCCCAAGCCAATTAAATCGTCCAAAGTCGCCCAGCAGATCAAATCTGGTGATGCCTGAGGGGTAAAGAAAATAAAAAATGAACTAAACTAAAGCACAGGCAATGATATCTTACACTAACTGGAAATAACTTCATCCATAATGAGCCTTGGATTCGGAGAGATTGCATGGCACTTTTAACTCCATAATCCAAATATCAAGTAAGCTGCTTTGCATATGTGAATTTTGCTCTTAACCAAATGGTCAAGCCAAAATGGCTGGTGTGCAAACTGATCACATGTGCAGCAATATGGAAACTGCAGATGAAACAAGGGCCAAGATGTAGCCTTCCTGGCTATATAGTAAGGTATGGTTTAAAAAAGGAACATGACCACTTATATGTGCATACAAACACATGGGGGAAAAAAAAAAAAAAAAAAAAAAAAGAAACAAAAGAGAAAACGGATAGGGCTTTAATCCTTTCGCTTGCCAGGCCTTGTGCTCCATTTTTACCCTCAGGTGGCCAGAACATTTTTAAAAATTTTCCTTTGCTCTTTTATTTTTCACTTATAGCTTCCAAAGTTTGTAAAAGACCCCCCAAACCATATATTTTCTGAAAGCACATGACCAGTAGAATAAAAAGAAGGCGATACTGATTTCTAAGGTACGATATTTGCGCAAAATGTTTATGAAAAATAATATTTTTACATAAAACCCACTAAAATCATGATTAGCGGATAAATACACAGCAAATTTTACAAATGTCCTACTAAAAATAAATGCTTAACCGGTATTGAGTTAATAAAAATTTGTAATTTCTGCATTACGCTTTTTGCAAAATGATGAAAATCGAATGTACGCAAAAATGTAAATATCCAAATTTCTCTAGTTTTCATTTTTTCTTTACAGCTTTAAGAATACGTGAAAGACCCCCACAACAATATATTTTCTGAAAGCATATGACCTCTAGAATAAAAAGAAGGTGCTACTGAATTTTTGGACCCCCCCGTGGTATTTGTTTATCAAACCAATATATTTGCGAAAAAAATACACTAAACCTATTAGCAGATAAACACAGCTAAATTTTACAAAATCCCTGCCAAATCCCTACTAAACATAAAAGCTTAACCTGTATGGAGTTAACAAATAAAAAAAAATTAAACACATTTTTACATTGCACCTTTTTGCAAAATGGTGAAAAGTGAACATAACCAAACATTTCTCAAAAAATCTGGGGGTTTTCATTTTTCACTTACAGCTTTCAGAATTTGTAAAAGTGCCCAGCCCCCAAAACCATATAATTTCTGAAATCACATGGCCAGTAGAATAAAAAGAAGGCGCTACTGATTTTTAAGGCAGGGCAATATTTGTGCAAATGTTTATCAAATTAATATTGTCGCTAAAAATACACTAAGATCATTAATAGTATACATAAACGCAACATAAAAATCCTGCTAAATTGCTACTAAAGCATTGTTCACATATGGCATACTGTCAGCGGACCTGGGAGGGTCTTACGTTGTTTATTTTATTTTTTACCATTTTATTTGGGGGGAGGGGGGGGGGGGTCTCTGATGAGCTATCAGAGGTCTAAATAGACCACCATATCTCTATATTTCATATTCCTTTATCTGTAGCATTTTACATGTTCACAAATTTCACCCCCAGCAAAAAGGTTAAAAAGGTGTAGAGACCTCCTCTCAGAAGGATTGTCTAATCTCAAAACATTGATTTTTTTTTTTTTTTTTTTTTTTCTTTTTTAAAACCTATCATCATGTTAGGGATATAAATAGGTAGGGTTTAGTTTTGCTTCTAAAAGAGAAGTAGAGTTTAAAAAAATAAATAAATAAATAAAACACACACAAACCTTAAACTCACCTAGGTGGATGCAACATCAGATCGATACTGCTTCTGTCCCTACCACCTCTGCAGTGAGCTGCAAAGACTGCTGATCACTTAGTTATCCCCTCTGCTGTAAGAAGAGAGTCATGACTGCCAGTCAACAGCTTTCTGCTCCACCCCTGGAGCACTGGGCTGGCCCAGCTTCCTATGTAGGCATGAGAGTGGATCCCAACTGGACCGGCTGAATAACGTCAGACAGCAGGCTTTAGCTCTGGCTGAAAATGGGTCACAGGAGTGCAAAACTCCTTCACCTCTTAAATCCGGCGCATCCCGGCCCTTTAAGGAGGTTTATAGCGCTGAGAGGCAGGGCGGGCTCAAGTGCACGTGACCACCATGATTAGCGGTCACATGATCAGAAAACTCTTGCAAGCAGCAATCGGGAGCTTTCAGTTAGGTGCATGCAACTGCGCTGGGAGCATGTTCTCAGCACAGCTGTATGCACAGCAATCCAAGCAAATATGCTCTCCCTCGGCGCGAAGAACCAGTTGCCAAAAGGCTGCATATTTGCGCACGGCTGGCGCCAAGGGCTTAAGAAAAAAAAAAAAAAAAAAAAAAAAAACAAACACTGCATTTCACTTCAGGGCCTCCCATGTTTCTTGTTGCAATTTAAATGAAGCAGCTACTATGGTAGGCAAATAGACATTTCCCTAAATGAATGAAAATTGCTTTGCATATTTCTTTTTACAAAGAAAGAGAACTCACCCAATGTTCTGGAGAAGACCGGGAGAGCAGAGCTCAGCACAAGCAGGGACACGCAGTTTCCAATGATCTGATGAAAAAACTTCAAGTTAATAAATGTTGGCACATCTCTGGATAACAGAATAATTCACATCATTGAGATTGGCAACAAAAAGACTAGAGGCTGCAAAAGAAAATTTTAAGAGATTCTGTTTACAGCCATACCAGTAATGAAGGGTTAATACTTACCCTGACTGACACAGGTATCTGTGGTCTTCAAAAGGTTACGCTAGCTAAAAAGTCTTCTGCATCCAATATTTATAGGACTAAGGAATGTCTGGTCAGTATGTGTTGTGGTTTTCACCACTGGCCCCTACATCACTATAGGCTACAGCAGTGACACAGGGTACAAGAATAAACCACATTGGGGCACCCGGCATTTGACATGCCCAGAGGTGGGCTGGTTGCTGAAAATGCATAAAGCACTGCACATGCAAAAGATTTCCCAGCTCCCTCCAGGCAAACTCGCCCTTCGTCTATCAACTGCTGTATGTGCTCCAACTTAGGAAACTCTAAAAATTATAGAATTAGGATCGCAGTATACAGAGGAGCCTTGACGTGGGCACTGGGGCTTATGCATACAAGTGCAAACAAAACCCTCTTTTTTTTAACAAAAACTATTAAGGTAAATTTGGTTGTTTTGCAGGCTGGCTGGTAAACGTACTGGGAAATCTTTGTTTGTGATGTGCATTGCCCTTTCGTGTGCACCTTACCGCTAAGGCTAGTTATAGGTTGGGGTGGCTGTCACTTTTTTGTACTTTTAATAAAGCACTGCCGCTAGCACGCTATGGAAGTGTGACTCAAGTGGCCCGGATGAATAATGTAGATCCTGTTAAAGTCTTCATATCCATGACACTAAGGCTACTTTCACACTAGCTGCATTAGCTAGTTTTAGCTGCGCTTTTAATCCCCGCTAGCAGCCGAAAGGGTTAAAAACACCCATGTTGTGGCGCTTCCCGAAGCACTGCCTATGTATTCCAATCGGCTTTCGCATTCGGGTGGCATGGGAGGTGGATTTCAGGCGCTATTTCTAGCGCTAAAATGCCTGAAAACCAACTTCAGTGTGAAAGAGGTCTAAATAAAAGGACAAAAAAAAAAAATCACTGTGCAAGGCAAAGTGCAATGTGCAAAGTGTAGCCTTTAAAAATATCATTGTGACTGCCCAAAAATTGATGCAAGGTCACAGACCTGTTCTTGTGGACAGTGCTGAGACTCCAGGGGTGCACTACATAAAATATTTCATTAATAATCAATGCTGTGAAAACACTAGACATTTGTAGTCTATAATTGGATGTGTAATTGATGTGTAAAGGGCTGGATCAGCCTGGGTGCTTTACAATTTATAGAATTTTCATGAAGTATTGCTAACCTTTTGAAATTGTAGTGGGGGGGGGGGGGGGGGGGGGACACAGCAAATAAGTTTTGTACAGAACATTACATTGAAAGGTTCTTACTTTGGTCATAGTCGTGTCATGCTTCTGGGGTAAGAGTCTTATAAACAACGGAGAGGAATAAAACCCAACCACTGAAGCAGCCATCAGATAACTAGACTGGAGTTAAGGATGCAATTGATATAATACTATCCATAAAAACACAATTTTTTGAAAGGAAAAAAAAAAAAAAAAAAAAAAAACACATGTACCTTTCAATTTGAAACTAAACAAGGTAACACTTTTTTTTTTTACATTTCTTTTTTCAATGTTAGGTACATTATACAGACAGATATTTCCACTTCCAGCCCAGGCTTATTCTGGTACTGAAAACTACCTAGAATGATATAAATATTTTATATATACACACAGATCTATCTATCTATCTATATATCTCTCTATCTATATATATCTATATATCTCTCTATCTATATATATCTATATATATCTCTATATCTCTCTATATCTATATCTCTCTATATCTATATCTCTCTATATCTATATCTCTCTATATCTATATATCTCTCTATATCTATATATCTCTCTATATCTATATATCTCTCTATATCTATATATATATATATATATATATATATATATATATATATATCTATATCTCTATATCTCTATATCTCTATATCTCTATATCTCTATATCTCTATATCTCTATATCTCTATATCTCTATATCTCTATATCTCTATATCTCTATATCTCTATATATATATATATATATATATATATATATATCTATATCTATATATCTATATCTATATATATCTATATATATATATCTATATATATCTATCTATCTATCTAGAGAGAGAGATCCCAGGGGAATAAAATTGCAGTCGTTGCAATTTTTATGTCATGTGGTATTTGCACAGCAATTTTTCAAACACAATTTTTGTAAAACAAAAAAACGTTTTACATTAATTACCGGTGTTATGGCAGCAAATAACTGGCAAAACCCCGGTATTGCTTTTTTACTATGGGCTATTCGGCATCTGATAAAAGTGGTCCCGCATGGGTGGATTCACCATGGGATCACTGTTGGAGGCGGCGAGAGAGGTGCCCCCTACCCCTGCTTCCCAGTCATTTGATTACCGGAGCTGCCAATAAACCCGGAAGCAATCTGATGCGATCTTTTGCTGGGCAGGAAGATTTTAAGTTAAAAAAAAAAAACACTTTTTTTTCCTTTTGCTTTTAAAATGAGATCTGACATCAAAAATACCTTCTCAATAAAGAGGACCCCTTATGCTTATTTCTATTACAAAGGATGTATAAGGGGATAAAAAAAAAAAAAACAAAAAAAAACCGTGTGTTAAGCCAGAGGTGAAGTATTGCTGCAATCGTTCGCGCGAGACCAATAATGCTAGCACAAGACCTCCTAACTCTAAACAGGTAACTCAAATATTTTTTAAAGCTTCGCCTATGGAGATTTTTTTTTTTCAAGTACCAAAGTTTGGCACCATTCCACAATGGTGCACAATTTTAAAGCATGACATTTTAGGTATCTGTTTACTCGGCGTAACATCACCTTTCACAATATACAAAAAGAAAATTGGGAAACTATTGCATTTTTTTTTTAATTCGTTAATGTGCACTTTTCCCAAAAAATTGCATTTGAAAGACCACTGCACAAATACAGTGCGTCATAAAATATTGCAACGATAGCCATTTTATTCTCTAGGGTCTCTGCTAGAACAAACAATACAATGTCTGGGGGTTTTAAGTACTTTTCTAGCACAAAATACAAAAAGTTCCAGAAAAGGCCTGGTCAACAAGTGGTTAATAAACTCCGAAGGTGTGAAGGTACTGCTGTTGCAAGCCTCCCTTTTTAGTGGATGACGGTCGGAAGGTGAATGCATGAGCTGTGTGTGCAGGTGTCAACCATTTCAACTCTGCATGCCGATCATCATAGATGTGAGGCATTGAGTTTTGGTGAGTCATTGAATCTACAATGAGGGAGTGGTGGTCACGAGCACAGCATGAAGGAGGAAATTATTTGAATATATTTGGACACTATTGACGATTCATAATACACACTGCTGTGGAAGATTTTTTTGAGCCTTTCATTTGCTTCTACTTTTTACTTTCTTACAAAATGTTAATAGGGTATAGTTTGACTCAATTGTAAATGTATTCTTATATATCTATATTGGTGATATGAGGATTTGCAGCACCACTTAACGTCTATCAGAAAAATAATCGTGGAACCTGCTAGACATCCAGTGTCCTTGTAACTTCCTTTGTACTTAACTGAAAGTTCCAAAGTTGGTGATATATAGTGTGTACTCAGGATGGTCTGGAGTTGAGCAGAGTGATCCAAGGCTCTGTTCAGGGACGAATTTTGTTTAAAGTGGTTGTAAACCCTAGAAACCCCCCCCCCCCAAAAAAAAATCTGCAAGACAAAAGGCATAATGAGCTAGCATAGCATACTAGTTCATTATGAATTACTTACCTGAGATCGAAGCCCCTGCAGCAGTCCTCTTACACCACGCCGGCAGCCGTCATCTCTCCTGGAGTTACTTGCTTCAGTGCACATGTGATAATGACGTCACCACATGCAAATACAGGGGATATCTTCTAAACCGTAATTATAGGCTTACCTGTAGCAAAGTGTGTGTTGTACAACCACTTTAATTTATTCATAAATATTGAGCTTGGTATAAACAGTTCAATATCAGTGTTTCCTGATGATACAAAGTTTATTTTTTGCCTTGTTGGATAAGCATAAATGGAAAAGTTTGGCATTCAGGTTAACTATGCTTTCATTACGTTGCATCTGGCAACACGACAGTAAGGCTGCTTTCACATGGAGTTAAAAAAAAAAAAAAAAAAAAAAAAGCACGTGAAAAGCTCAAGAAAAATGCCTCCATTTAAAATCAATGTGTTCTCACTGGGCAGTGCCCTTTAGTTATGGTGAAAAAAAAAAAAAAATCCTGCTTGCAGCATTTGTGGAGCATGTTTAGAGGAGTTAAAAATAAAAAACGCTCCTCCCCATTGAAATTAATGGGAACCGCATCAATCAAAAACACCCCACTAAGCGGTTTTGGTGCAGTTTTTGAGTCACATCCTATAAAAACCGCACTGCAAACACTACATAAGCACAGCAAAAACACTCCATTAACGCATAGATGTTTTACTGCCAGTATTGAAGCAAACCAATGTGAAAGTGCCCTTAGGGTTTCAACATGACCATTGCCTCAGGCCTCTTGCAGTTTTCAAAACCAAATATGTAAGGCCTCTTGCACATGATCATAAAACAGTATAGGCATACAGTGCAAAATATCTGTTGTGGCACCAGGGAGCCACAGCTGCAGTGTATTTTTCTTTTTAGGAATGCATTACCGATAACACCAGTTATAGCGGTTATGCAAGCAAAGTGTTTTCTAGAATCCATTCCTATCAGAAAAACATGTTGCAGCTGCAGCTCCCCAGCACACATTTTACAATGTACGCCCATACCTTGTTCCTTTAGGGCCGTGTGCAATTGCCCTTACATATTAGGCTACCTTTACACTTGTGCCTGCATACATGTAGGAGCGATTATAGTCTTAGACCCCTTTCACATATAAAAAAAGCCTGCAAAGCGCCCTGAAAGAGCAGCTCCATTCACTCCAATGTGAAAGCCCAAGGGCTTTCAGACAGGAGCGGTGCACTGGCAGGGTAGAGAAAAAAAAAAAAAAAGGCCTGCTATCAGCATCTTTGGAGTGGTGAAGGAGCGTGTGTATATCGCTCCTGCCCATTGAAATCAATGGGGCAGTACGGCTATACCGCCGGCAAAGTGCTGCTGCAGCAAGTGCTTTGTGGCCGCTCCCACCCCATTGTGAAAGGGGCCTTATGTATAGGTAGCACACTTTGCTGGAAACTGTACCAAGCAGATGGAAATGCATAGTAAAGGATACAATATAAGGATGACTTGTACAGCTGCTCCGAAAGGACCAAAAACAGAGAAAGAGACCTTCCCAAGCCGTGAATCCTGGAAAACATAACAAAAAGGGTACCAAGCTTAGACCACAAACAGAAAAAACAGGAATTAAGTGTCAGAAAACTGATAAATACAGAGGATGATTTAAAAGTTATATGGTATACCTGCATCCCCTTTGGCATGGCAGCTTCGTCAATTAGAAGTTCCAAGACATGGAAGCACACAATCAGTACAGAGATACCCTGCAATAATATAAAGATACAGAATGTATACAGTCTGAAACTGTTCCAGTACTAGTTCTCAATTATGCAAATATTAAAAGACCATTTGTGGAATTCTTAATCTGTGGCACAAAATAAAATTACTCACAGTGAGTGCGAGGAGCAACAGCATGGCTAGAGGGTACACCAAGTTGCGCTGCCATGGTGAGGCCTTCCTTCTCTTCTCTGCAACAAACAAACTGCCAACTTTAGCATAATATTAGAAGCCACAGACATTCAATTCTACTATAAAGATAGCAAAGAGGCCTACAAAAACGAGCAGCTTACAAACGAGGTGGTATCAGAAAGTGTCTTCATGCTGAAAACAGCAGACACTAGGTGGCACTATAATACTGCTATTGTGCACAATAGAAGACCACTTTTCATTTTTTTTTCCCCCTCGCACTTGCTTATTGCTGTGCTGTAGGTGCCAGGAGAACGTAAAAAATGTTGTCCAAAATGTTAACATACAAACACAATTTTGGAGTTTTGCAGTTATTTAAAAAGGAGGCAGCAACACTAAATTAGCTTCATTTACATACTTTATTTTCTCACTAGGTTATTGAGTATATAATCTTTTTTCTTTTTAATATTTTCTGGAGCATGGTGGAAGTTGGTTTTAATACTGGAGAAAAAAAATTTTTTTTCCTAAAATGTCACACCTGCAAAAGCCAGCTGCTGAAAAACATCCTTACGTAAAATATATGGAGAGGTGGTGTGACACACTGATCTCCCTTACTTCATCTTTTTTTAGATATTAGGGACTGGCCAGGATAAATTGAATGCAACCATTTAACGCTCCCTGAGAAAACGCAGACGGAGAAGCCATGGTCAGGAAGTGCTTAGAGACATACAAGAATTCCTTGATCCAGCTGTAAATGGCTGGAGAGGGATGATAGTCACTGATGTCAACAGAGACCTTCAAGCTGTCCACAGCTCTAAACACACCATAAAATGTCACTTTGTATAGGAACATGATTACATCTAGTCATAGAACATTGCATAGGCGTTTTCACAAAGTACATATCACACCCTAGACCAGTGATGGCGAACCTTGGCACCCCAGATGTTTTGGAACTACATTTCCCATGATGCTCGACTACACTGCAGAGTACATGAGCATCATGGGAAATGTAGTTCCAAAACATCTGGGGTGCCAAGGTTTGCCATCACTGCCCTAGACCATTTGTGATGAAATGTTGCATAGATGCCATAGAGCAGCCTTTTCCAATCAGGGTACCCAAGCATCGTGGAGTGCCCTTCAGGTCTCTTCAGGGATACCTTGGCAAAAGACCTACAAATTGCCCAAAAATTGTATACAAGCCAGCAGGTGGATAAAGGCTGCCTTTTAGTGTCACAAGGCCACAGGTTTTCATTGTGTGACATTACAAGCTTTATCCGCCGACATCCTAACAACCAAACTGGCATAGCATTCCCTTGTTTACCTTTTCCCTGCCCCCCTTTCCATCAGCACAAATATCACATTAGCTGAGTGTGGGAGAGAAAAGTGAATCAGAAGAGAAACATTGGAAAACTAGTCAATATCAGTCTGCAAATGTGTATTTGCTTTGGAAGATTAAGGCTTCATGTACACGGGACATTTTTACAACCTCTCCTGAATGATTTAAAGCGGTTCTGCACCTAAAAAAAAAAAAATATTAAAAGCCAGCAGCTAATAATATTGCAGCTGCTGACTTTTAATAAAATCACACTTACCTGTCCCAAGGTCCAGCGATGTCGGCGGCAGATGACGAGCGATATCTCGTCTCGCTGCTGCCCCCGCCGCCATCCTCTGTCAGGGAATCGGGAAGTGAAGCATTACAGCTTCACTGCCCGGTTCCCTACTGCGCATGCGCGAGTCGCGCTGCACGTCTCTTATGGTCCCCCGCTGTGTCTCTGGGAACTGTGCGTTTCCCAGAACACAACGGGGGGGGGGGGGGGGGGGGGGGGGACGGAGCGTCTGCGGGGGTCTGCCCGGAAGTGGGTGCAGATACCTGGATTATCCAGATAACTGCACCCCCCCTCCCCCCTGAAAGGTGCCGATTGTGGCACCGGAGGGATCAGATTAGCGGAACTTCCCCTTTAGGGCGAAGAACCGCTTTAACTCAACAGAGATAGATAGATATACATACATACATATATATTTTTTTTTTTAATGGCCAAAAACGCCTGGAAACCAAACGCGGCTAAAGGCGGGTTACCGCGTTTGGCGTCTCAACCCATTTTTTTTGCTTTAAAAGAAACTGTTAAATGCAACTGCCTAAAAACAGCAATAAGCGAGACTGTGTATATGGTCACATAGGATAACATTGGATGCGTTCAAGGGCCGGTGGAAAAAAGCATCCAACTGCTGCCGAATGTGCATTTAGCAGAGTCCCGTGTACATGGGGCCTAAATCACCTCTAACGCTGGATGTCCGACGTGTGTGAATGTTGCAGCATGATATAAAACTTTAGTTTTTTTCATTTTAGAATGGGATGCCTTGAAATTGTGCTGAATTTTAAAGGGTGCCTTAACTGAAAAAAATAAAAAAAAGTTTAGATACCCTGCCGTTTAGCATTAATGGCATGCAATGCACAAGTGTATTAAAATTTGGAAAAGTAATAAGAATAAAACTGGTAGAACATTTATAGAAGGTCAGGCCAAGATTTCCCACCTAATGCGATTCGCTTGCTCTTGATGGTGAGAAGCCTCGTTTGTAAAGCCTCCATGTTAAGATTTAGCCAGCATGAAGCTTTCGCTGTAAATAAAACATAAGAAAACAGTGTAGAGAGTTAAGCGAAAGAACATAGGGGAGGAATATAAAAAAACAAAAACGGAATCTTATGATTAGAACTGCCACCGCAGTTTCCCTGCAAACATGTAGAATACTTCAGTAATGTCAGTCTCCCTTTACTACACTATGACGGCCCTTGGCTGCTGTAATGAAGTGAATCTTGTCTGCAAATAATATCCAGACACACTGAAAAGCAAAAAGGTAATAGTCGCCTGCTTTTTGAACATAAGCTCCCCATTTGTTTGAAAGGAGGGTTGGGTGCCTGTACTACCTTTTTGGATCGCCTTTCTTCCACTTTAACCCTTTTGTGCCGACCACCTCCCAGCCCGTTAAGAATTCTAAAAGCTGGGAGACGGGCATTCAGAACATGTGATCGCTGTGATTGGCTGTCACGTGATAGGAAAGCTCCCTATCGCAAGTATTATTATTCACGATTTATATAACGCCAACAGTTTGCGCAGTGCTTTACACTGTGGGGGGGGCTGGGACAGCACAATTACAATACAATAGGGACAGGAGGGCCCTGCTCATATAGCTTACATTCTAAAGGGAAGGGGTGGTGGTACAAAAGGTAATAGATGTGAGCAATGATTTGATGGGGTTAGGAGCTTACTGATCACCCGTCGCCTACTGTGATGGGAGCTCACTCTGTGCGGCAAGTTGTTTTAACAGGGCCGCATATGTGTGGCTGGTGCCAAGAGGTTAATAAAATCTGCAACTTGGAGAAAGTCCCTTTATTACTAAACAAAGAAATACCCCTGGTGCCAACAACCTAAATAAAAGGCAAAGGGCAAGGCTCTTGCCATTAAGCACTGTTCACATATCTCCCCCTGTAACAAGATAAGAGAATATCGCTGCAGCAAACGATACTCACTGGATATTTTACGTAATATGGCTGCCTCCTCAAATGCAGTACAGCTCATCTGCTCCTCCAAGTTCTCCAGGAGCTGCAAAACAAAAATGTAATGTTTTTAACAAAACTCCAGAATAAGCTTATACAATACTTGAAAACTATTGTGGATATAAAAAGCAAATAACAGTATTAAAGCAGAACTATGGACACGTAACACTAAACATAATTACCAAAGAAAACTCCCACAATTACTAAACTATTTTGATTTTCCCTGGGAACCCTTTGCACCCCCAATAACTGCAGCAAAGCACTGCCAGGAGCCATCTTTGAATGCCTGCCCCCCTCCGCTTGCTGTAACTGAAGACCTTGGCATAGTGAAATCCTCAGTCTGGCATGATCAGCAATGAAAGTGAGCGGGGCACATGTGCAATGCATACCCCTCTGTCAGCATTGAAATAAGGCAGGATATGGATTTGTGAAGAAACTGCTAAACCCAAAATAGCACAGTGAACTGAGCAATGCATGGGAGATTTTTTGAGAGTAAGGCTCCATTGCACGTGTGACTTGTCCTGCAACTTTGGACATCAAAGTTGCAGGACAAGTCGTTCCCCATGTTTTCCAATGATACCCATTCATATTTGCACGCAGGACATTTAAAAACAGCCAGTAGCTGTAAAAAAAAAAAAAAAAAAAAAAAAAAATATTATATATATATATATATATATATTATGTGTTAAGCCGCATTTATGGGCTTTTTACAGTTAAAAACACTCCTTATAAGACTTCTAATAATGCCAAAAGCACCTAAAAGCTTGTTGCGTTTTGCCTTTTCTTTTTTTTTTTTTTTAGATCAATAGCCTCTGCTCCTGGATGCACAGGCTGCTTTTTTTTTTTCTTCTACTGGTCCTAAAAGCTTACACCTCCAAACGTTTATCTGAGCATGGACACATAGGCCAACGTGGAGGGGTGTTTACCCACTTCAGCAGATTTTACCCCCTTCCTGACCAGAGCACTTTGAGATTGGGCACTGTGTTGCTTTAACTGAAAATTGCACAGGTGTGTGTAAAATTATATTATATTATATATATCTATATATTCCTCAGTTTAGGCTGATATGCATTCTACATATTTTTGGCAAAAAATTTTTTTTTATAAATGTATATTGATTGGTTTGTGCAAAGGTTATAGCGTCTACAAAATAGGGAATAGTTTTATGGCATTTTTATTATTAATTTTTTTAATTATTTTTTTAAATCAGTAATGGCGGTGACATTATGGCAGACACATTTGACACTATTTTGGGACCATTGTCAGTTATACAGCGATCAGTGCTATAAAAATACAGATTACTGTGTAAATGAAACTGGCAGGGAAAGGGTTAAAATGGAAGTAACCTCCCCTATCGTTTTCAGCCAAGGAAGCTGCCATCTTTGCCTCTGTTTAATCTTCAACTACTATGGTACTGCACATGTGATTCGTTATGACACCAGCCATTGGATGGTTTGATAGTTTGGCTGAGAGCACAGCCAATGTGCAGTTAGCATTCCTGGCATGCCTTTTTTTTTCTTAACTGTTTAAATCGATGGGTTTACTTCCACTTTAAACACTAGGGGGCGATCAAGGGGTTAAGTGTGTCCTAGGGAGCGATTCTAACTGTGGGTGGGCTATCCACTCACATGACAGGGAGCAGTAATCCATGTCATGTCACTAGTCAGAACGGGGAAACACCTTGTTTACATAGGCATCTCCACGTTCTGTGGTTCCGTGACACGATTGCTGGGACACCGGCAGACAGTTCACGAGCTCACGCTGTACGCAGTGAGCGCACGTGCTAGCCACGGCAATTAAAGGGGACGTACAGGTATGCCCATTTGCCCACCACTGCCATTGTGCCAACTTATATCAACAGGCAGTGGTCGGCAAGTGGTTACAGGCAGGAAAAAAAAAAAAAAAGACACCCCTAACAGCAGCTGTAAAAACCTCCTTTGTGCACGAACCCTTAAAGTTGCAGCAACTTCAAAGTAGTTCATACACTACTTTGGTCTGACTTTCATCCAACTTAAGGGCCATAGACTTCAATGTTAACCCTCAGAAGGTTATACAATTCAACAAAGTCGTATTCAAGTAGCACCTATCCAAAGTTGCATCAAAGCTGCACTTCAAAGTCGGCGCAACTTTGGAGTCGCACAAGCATGAATGGGGCCTTCAGCTCTGTTTTTCCTTCAATTCATCTAAACAATATTTTAACAAGAGGGATGAGGAAAATTATCTTCATTAAAAAGTCATCATCACTAAAATCAGAAAAAATACCTACCCGAGGTTTGACCAATAGCTTTCCAGTCACAGAGAACATCCGGGACAGGCCCAACGGAGTGCACACTGCAGAGCCAAGCAAATAGTTAGTTACTGTGCACAGGCAAACAAGCTTGACGCAAGACTATGCCAGCATATTAGGATGGGGATTATCGCACTTCCAGATACTGCAGATTTACTTGCCACATAATACTAGTGCAATGAAAGGAAAACAGATATCACAGTTATCAGAACCAGACACTTGGACAAAGACCAAAAGCAACCACCACTGCAAGAACAGACACTGCTCATTACTTAACCTGTCCAGATGTTAACTTGTAAATCCTGTGCCAAAGATGCCAGTGAATCCTATGTATGTGAATGGTACAGGAACCCGCAGCGCGTTCCTGTGCCATGCCCGATGTAAACTGGCCCCAAATCATGTTTGGCATCATGCATGCTAACAGTTTTTTTTTTTTTTTTTATAAATGTCAACATTTAGTTGCACTAAAGAAAACTGTAATCAGATATAAACATATGGTAAAAAATACTCTTCTGTAGGTCTATTCTGCCAAAAAATCTTTGCCCCTGCTACCCTGTTTCGCAGAAAATAAGACCTAGCGTGATTGTCCGGGATGGCTGTAATACAAGCCCTACCCCCCCAAAAAAATAAGCCCTACGCTGAAAATAAGACCTACAAGGACTTTAACTAGGGCTTATTTGGGGGGTAGGGCTTATATTGCAGCCATCACCGACAATCACACTATTTTGTTTACTAAATGTAAACCGACAGCCACGAATGTTCAGGAAAGACTTAATCTCAGCCAGTCCAACAGAGCAGAAAGACAACCCCAGAAAACCTGAGTGATAAGGGGGAGCAGGGACGTCATTTCTCTGGAGGTGCCCAAGAATATGTTAGTTCTGCTTTAAGCAAAACTTGGAAATTCTAACTACTGTATGATCTCAGAGGACATCTCATCTCCAAGTGTCAGAATCGGGGTAAGCAAAGTTAAATAAGAGGACAAAATACAAATCTTTCATGGTTAAGCCAACACAACTAAAATTGCCCAAGGTTTATTTTTCAGATTCCTGCAAACCCAATTATCACAGAAATGCTGTGCTGAGATAGATAGATAGATAGAAGTTATTAATGCTGGTTTCTCCTGAAAGTGGGATTTTCTCGTTTTTCACTGCCGATCCAATTACTTAAATTCTGTGCGGATCTCAGACTTGGAAAACACGTGCAGACTAGTACGGATTTGAGCGTTTTCTGGGTCAGACATTACAAGAGATGCTTTTTAACATTTTCTCTCAAAAAATATAAAATAAAGGCTGGCAAACAAACGCAGGCCTAAACTATGGGCAAAATAAATATGACATGATGCAGTCTCTCACTAGCATTAACACATTTTTGTTTACTCACAACCAGTTTTGTCGCCATGTCAAAAGTATCAACTATACAGCATTTCCACGACTTTAATATCCATTTACTACTACAATTTAAAGTAGGGTACACACTAAGAAAAACGTGGCGAACATTCATCTGATTTTTCTCGATGTTTCACAACAAATCGGAACAGATGATCGAAAATTCTCATACGACAAAGGCTTTTTTGTGTGGTTTATCGTTTCTGATCATGCGCATTCTCTTTTCTGATTTTACTTGTAAGAAAATCGTTGTGTTCCCATACAAGAAAAATGTTGGCGTTGGTCCCTTTGGAAATTTTAATACAAAAATTTAGAAATTGGCTTTCCAAAGTTGTGTACACACTATACGAAAATAGTTTGGACCAAAAATGTCTGCCCAATTTTCTTATAGTGTGTACGAGCCTTAAGACTCCAGTTATTAAAGTGCACCGTGCCCAGACTATAGATATTAACCCATTTACATACTTATAACAAGTAATAAAATAGGTTTAAAACAAGCCCTTACTCACCTCTCTAGCTGTATGTACTATAATTTTCAAAGATTCTAAAATATCACAAAAGACTCTGAAGTCAGGTTTAAGCAGGTTTCTAACAGCCTAAAAGTATCTACTGTGTGTTTATATTGGAGGACTGGACTGCCATGATCTGCCATCAGATCAAAAAATAAATAAATATATAAAGGTTTCTGTTGTAAATTTAAAAATACATTTCGCCACAATGCGTATAGATACAAGTGTGAGCAAGGGCTTATTTTAAACTTGTTTTACTGCCTTGGACACATGCAATGCCACACCAGGCTTGTCCACTTTGGCCAACAAAATACTAGGCACACATTCTGCTCAATTCGGAAAGTCCACGGAATAGAATAGTGGATGTCCACACTTCAGTAAAACATACTTTTTTAATAATGCAAGTCCATAAAATTATGTACAACAGGAGTAAGACTTGAATATCACAATAGCTAGCTCTTAAAGTGGAGTTCCACCCAAAAGTGGAATGGTCCACTTTAAAGTGGAAGTAAACCCCCCTATCCTTTTCAGCCAAGGAAGCAGCAATCTTGGCCTCTGTTTAATCTACAACGGCCATGACGCTGCACATGTGATCAGTTACACCACCAGCCATTGGATAGTTTGACAGTTAGGTTGAGAGCACAACCAATAGGAGTGTTACATTTCTGTCATGAGCCGGAAACACCATTTTACGGATGGGTTTACTTCTGCTTTAACTGACATGCCACATTTAGCACCTAGTTTTGGGTCGTCTGCGACCTCCTCTCTTTCCCCAAAAGGGGGGGGGGGGAGAGACCACCTGTTTGCTGTAACTGCCTAAAAAGCATTAGCCTGAACTTTGGCTTAAATTTTATAGTGTATTTAAATTTGCCAGTACACCAAACACTCCTCTCCCTGAGAATGACAACACTGTTGTCCAAAGATGACCCTGTGCACCTTCATACAGAGTGGAGGCACTCTAATACAGGAAGTATGTTACTTGTCAGATCACCAAAGGAAAAACTGAGGGAAAAAAGCCTAAAACAATGAAAACGAATGCAGCCACCACATCTACAGATTGATAAGCTGTAATATTACTTTTTTGGGTTTAATGCCACTTTAAACCATATGAACAAAAGCTGATCATTGTAAGCAATCCTAGTAAAGCTTAAACTGTGGTATAAAGTGTAACTGTCATTTTTATTGGCTAGTTTGACTTGTTACAGAAGTGGAAACTGATCTACTGAAAGGATAAATAAGTAACTATGTTATAGAGGGGGCTCCAACTACAAAAACAGATGTGTTCATGCGTGTGACAGACTGTATGATAGGTCATTTTGCCTATAGTTTTGTTTGAACTTTTAGCAAAAGTTATGCTCTTGGTGAACATGTTCAGCAAGAAATAAAGTGCATTCCTATATAAATCCTGGTATCCTTATCCTGCAGGATGCAGCTATTGTGCTGTAATACTTACATAACAGAAGAAGAACTCCGAACAGAGAGATGCCCGAGTAGAGGTATGGTAGGTAGTATTCCCACAGATCTGAAAGAGAAAAGCCATAATCACTCATCAGGAGGAGGAGGAAGAGGAAGAGGAAGAGGAAGAGGAAGAGGAAGAGGAAGAGGAAGAGGAAGAGGAAGAGGAAGAGGAAGAGGAAGAGGAAGAGGAAGAGGAAGAGGAAGAGGAAGAGGAAGAGGAAGAGGAAGAGGAAGAGGAAGAGGAAGAGAAGAGGAAGAGGAAGAGGAAGAGGAAGAGGAAGAGGAAGAGGAAGAGGAAGAGGAAGAGGAAGAGGAAGAGGAAGAGGAAGAGGAAGAGGAAGAGGAAGAGGAAGAGGAAGAGGAAGAAGAGGAAGAGGAAGAGGAAGAGGAAGAGGAAGAAGAGGAAGAGGAAGAGGAAGAGGAAGAGGAAGAAGAGGAAGAGGAAGAGGAAGAAGAGGAAGAGGAAGAAGAGGAAGAGGAAGAGGAAGAGGAAGAAGAAGAAGAAGAAGAAGAAGAAGAAGAAGAAGAAGAAGAAGAAGAAGAAGAAGAAGAAGAAGAAGAAGAAGAAGAAGAAGAAGAAGAAGAAGAAGAAGAAGAAGAAGAAGAAGAAGAAGAAGAAGAAGAAGAAGAAGAAGAAGAAGAAGAAGAA